>NW_018127918.1:1713373-1736310 GCF_001952655.1 Monopterus albus
AAAGTCCTCAGTGTCCCCCGCCGGCCATACAACCAACCAGTCATTCACTCCTCCAGGCTGGGTTTGACCTTAGTTTCATTACAGCCACAAAGCATACGAACTGGGAAATCACCTGCATGGCTAGAATAAAGTCTAGCCATGCAGGTTTTAAAAAAAAAGCTATGCAAATAACAAAACAAAAATGTAATAAAATTATTAGGAACAGTGCTAAGGTAGGGGTGTGGTGTTAAGATGACAGATGTCTGTATTTTTTTTTTTTACTTTATAATTTCATAATACATAATATATTATATCAAAATTCTTAGTAAACTGCATATAAAATATTCATTGTATTAAGCATAACGTTCTCAGGAGAATCCATTTTGCGGCTCTGATTATTTGAGAGTTCCCTTAAAAATCAAATCCTGTTCTACCAACTAGCTCTGCAGTTATTTGCTATCAGTGAATCTCTGACTGAATATCCATCAATGCAAAAGAACCGATACATACTGACAGAGAAAGAGAATTAAAAACTTGAAGTAGCATTTCTGAAAGAACAGGCTTGATATCAATGCTGTATTCTAGGACGGAGCAGGAAATCCTCAGCCCTGGGTCTATTATATTTAGCTGTTTGGTCCAGGAAACGGGATAAAAAAAGACAAGCGGTTGTCAGATATTAGTGAGCCTTCTGGGACCAAACAGGGTTTGCACTTTCCCACAGTCTGAGCTGGAAAACACTGGACAGAGGCCTTGACAGCTGGCCCCGCTAAGAACCCTGGGTAATGGACTGCCCACCACAGGAAGGAGAGGTCACAGTGTAAACACACCACTGGCCCAGCACACACAGGCTTGTCTGAATATACCTGAGATCTGTTCATTCCCTACATGACCAATGAATATCTGTATGATCAGCTGGCTGGTCAACTTGACAAATAATGACACTGAAACAAAAGTCATGCGTGTCCCTTTTAGACCTGTTCACTCTGAGTGAATAAATGCAATTTAAAGCTGCAAAGCAGCTCTAATGAATCCACTGTACAATTCCTGCCCTGCGCACCAAACGGCCGATAGCTAAAATTAGTGACTAACTAGTGAACTTAATGGAATATTTAGCTGCTGAAGAGCAGCAGTTGGTAGAAAACATGTATCAGTGTCCAGAAATACAACTGCAAGATGTGTAAACATGCAACTGTTCACCAATATAGTCACCATTTTATCTTTATATGGTAGTAATATGACAAAGCTGTTGGTTTCCAGTAGTTCCTGTTTCATCTTTTTCTCTACCTCCACACTATTGTACTGTTTGGCCTTGTCTTACAACCATCTTTTCTTAATAATTGCCCTTACAATCAGAATTTCTAGAGTAGTTTCAAAAATTCCTCAGAACCAAGAGACTGTGTTATTCCATCCATTCTAAAGGCACCTAATTATAATGATAAACATGGAGACTGCAAACACATTTGTTTCCATTCCTCATGGGGACTTACTGTACAATCATTTCTTGAGGACTTGAAGCTTAACCATAACCACTATTTATCTAACCAAAGGTTAGCCACCCAACCAAGTCGTCATCACCCTAAAATACAGCGATTTACGTGGTAGGAATGACGAGAAAGGCCAAACACCACTTCTTATAAACTGGCTTCGGTCCCTGCAATGCAAGTAATCCCAGGCGCACACGCACACACTTCATTTTATTCCCACAGTGCCCAGAGAATGGGAGTGTGGTGGGAATCTTCCCTTTTTTCTGTGTGCCAGAACAGTCCTATATGCTCGATTAATCTGTCGTGCAGCTAAGAACATAAATGCCTTAGAGTGGGAATTTACCCCCTGCCAACAAATGCTGAAAAATACTGTGTAAGATAATCTTCTCTTAGAGCCATGTCTCTAGTTTTGGAGGGCATATTTTGGTTTCATTAGCAGCTTGGTATCTGAAATGGTCTGAATTCCAGGTACATTTATCAGTTTAACAGCTACAGTGATGGAAGAAAAGCCTTACTTTTTTGTTGAGTTGTACCTCCATCTTGTGGTCTTACTGAGATAATGGCCAGACCTGACAGGAAACAGAGGAGGTGTTTGACTGCCTGACCATCTGCTTTAGGATGCCAAACTGCACCACAACTTTACTGACAATAAATTCTTTGGCGTGTTCAACTCATCTAACTGCCACTAAAGTTTAGTCACAACAGATTTTTAATTTAAGTCACAAACTTCCATATAAGACACTATTCTTCAGAAAAATGTTTTGTTCAAATGTTATAAAAATCATCTAAAACACAGGGATTAATCCCCAGACCCTTGTACTGGCATATTTGTTTCATCAACCAGGAGACATGCACCAGGTCTCCCACAGAGACTATAAGAAATCCAAACAAGAACATCAACTGCAACAAAAGTGTTAAATAAACAATAATAATTGTAAAGACTCATGATAGTTTTGGCCTGAAATGACTTTTCTTCTGCATGTTTTTTCCACTTTCGCCAGCCTGATAATCTCTATTATTACTACTGTCACTAACATATGTGCAAGAAAACAATGATATGGGAATCACGTACACAAAACTGAAGTACTATACAGCAAAATATAACCAAAACCTATGCAACATAGCAGAACCACACAGCTGGGCTGCTGTGCAAAACCACACACCAAGTTCCGACTGCAACTGTTGATTGATTATAATGATCGGTTAATCTGCTGTCAGATCACAAACAAAAGTGCAGATCAGATTTTTCAGAAGCACTCCTTCAAAATTAAAATTCAACTTTGAAGGATAAAAACAACAAATCCTGACATTTGGGCACATTTGGCTTTTCTGCTTGATGACCCTCAGATTATCCTAATCACTTATAACTATTTCAGTTATTGACTAATCTTAAGCGACTGATTCTTTATTCGTGGCAAATCTTTTGGCCTAAGCAACAACCGTAAAACATCTTGCAGCAGCAACAGCATAAAACACAGGAGGTTAGATCTTTCCTACCTGTGCTCCATGATGTCCACGGCGTCTCCTTGACGTCTGTAATACGTGCAGCCCAGCAACAAATCCGTGTAAATGACACATTAAGCGCTCTAAATTCCGCAAGGATTTATATCCGCCATTCCAAAAACGAGGTTTCATCAATAACAGTTCAATGCCGAAGTTTCAACACAATCCTTTTCTACGTGGCCTCGAATCTACCGCTTAGTTTTTAAATAGGAAACCGATTTACGCAGCAGTTCAAACCCCGCCCACCTGCACACCTGGACAAGTACTGCGTAACAACATAGCCCAAAATGACATTTCAGGGTTTCAGTTATGTGCCACAATAACTGCAAGGAATATTTTCTTAGCACACAATGTATATTAAAATGTAAAATTCTGCTTCTAAATGTTTTTAAACTACTGTATTCTCAGTACGTAATTATTATTTGGGTCTATGCATTGAGCTATCTGTAAAATATGCTTTTAAAACCTTCTCAGTGTAAAAACTGAAAGAAAAAGATGTTAAATTTAACACAGTTGACCAGAAACCTTATACATAGCAGAGAAATTATATATTCAAATTTATGTCTTCACATACCATCTGTAAACCAAAAGTTTGCTGGCATATATGTGTGCATTTGGTTTGATGTTATTCGTGTTTGACTACTGTTCATTTCTTAGTGCCAATGCAACAGAATCATGATGCTATAATACAACATGCAGTAATATTTTAGACTATAGTGAAGACCATTCATGTTGCAACATAATAATGCACAAAGGTGTGGATGAAACTGACAGTCCTGCACAGAGCCCTGACCTCACCCCCATCCAGCAACACTGGATGAACTAGACCTTGCCTCCTGCAAATTTCAGTGGAAAACCTGACACCAGGACAGTGGTGGCTGTTACTGGTTTAATGACATGTTTAACACTCACATAAGGGCATAATGTTTGACTGTCCATAGACTTTTACACTATATAACCTGATTTTCTCACAGAAAGTTTTCTTTCCACTTTAAGTCTGTGACGCCTTGCCTTGCTTGAACCTTTGGGGCATGTAAGTAAAGGGCTGAAGAAGGGAAAGAAACTACAGGGGAAATAAACAGGAAGATATATAATGAGCAAAAATACAAACATTTAAAATGGGAAAGGAAAAGGAGTACAGGTAAAGAGAGAGAAAAGGGAGGGATAAGGTAATGTAGAAGATGAACAAGACAGTACCTATCAGAGGAAAGGAGACAGGATTAAAGCAGAACATACAGTAAATGAGGAAAAGTGGTAAACAAGGGAAAGGGGAAACAGGAGACAGAGAGGGAACAGAGCAAGTAAAAGAAAAAAAATGAGGATATAGTGGAGGAAACTTTGTTTTGGATTAATGAAATACTAAAGGGGGGAGCAGCACTGTTTCTGACCACACAGTGTCAGTATTGGAGCACTATAAATGACTTGATGGCAGAGTCATAATGCCTGTGGCTCCTCAGGAGTCAGGACCTCCAAGAACAAGGAGCCTCACACCTTCTACTACAAACCTGCTTGATTTAGTTTTGGCAGCAATTCTGGTTAAATCCACCTTTGCAGACTGTGACCATCTCTCCTCATAGTCCCACAGAGGAACACTGGCTCAACACACACGCTCTTTGTTTCAGCAACTCCATGGTAGACTGTGTTAAACACATTTACACCTGGGGGTACCTGACTGGCCTTTAAGCAGCTCAGGTAGAGTGACTCTCAGTAGGTTTCAGCAGCTTCTGAAAATAATTTTTTTAAAGGAAGGATCCATCCTCTGTTACTCTCATGCCAGGAGATATAATAATCAATTTATGATGTTTGACACAGTCCTTGAGTTATTTTGGGATGAAGTGGTGTGATTCACTTTGTTTTGTAGCTCTGCTTTCCCTCAACCTGCCCTGACTACTTCTACTTTCCTTTAGTGATTATATACAATTCCCAAAATGCACCTTTGCAGAAACCAGATGTGAATATGTTGTATTCAGGTGTGAGCTACATGCATGGTCAGAGAGTTTTTCAAAAACCTGAATCAGCCTGGTCATATAAATAACCACAAGCACCGACATAAAGCATGTGTGTGTTGCAGCAGCAGCAGAGTCCTGAGCTGATCAATAAGTAGCATTAAGGGAGTTTAGTTGTCACTCATCAGTGTCTGACATCTGCAGAGGAGCCTATGATATACTCACTGCCTGACCAACTGGCTGTTTATATGTTTATTTCATTTGCTGTCTGACTGATTATCTGTTTGTCTCACTGACTGTTTGCATGTCTTATAGACTGTGTATCTGTTTAACCATCTGATGAACTGACTAGCTGTGTAATGATTTGTGTTTAATGATCTGTGACCAACTAACTGGTTACCCAACCATTTAATGGACTAACTGACTGATTTAAAAGTCTGTCTATTTCTGAGGCCTGATTGGCTGACTGGCTTATCTTTCCACTGATCTGACCTGATTACTTGACTTGTTGTATATGTGTGCTGCTATCATATCTTAAAATGACCGATTTAGCTAGTAAATACAACAAGGTTGTAGTAGAGGTGGACACCAGAGCAGTTGGGAGCAAAATCACACCAGTCAAAGTGAGCAGGCAGCAGGGGAACAGTGCAACTAGACTGGCAAGTGAGGAGACAGACAAGCACAAAGACAACAACAAAACCCACTGAAGATGCTTCAGACATACAGGCAAACACAAAAGTGTTGATGTGAGAAACAAAGTGGGGCATCCTATACTGTATAACCAGGAAGGTGGGCTCCACCTCTGATGTTGCGCCATCAGTGTGAGGCGTGTTGCTTCAGGGTGCTTCTGATCCACCGCTGAGTTGGAGTGTTAACATTAAGTTCAGTGCAGTCAAAATCACTACAGCTGGCTGTGGGCTCCCTGGCGCAGCTCTGCCAGGAGGCTTCAAAGGCTGCTCTAGCAGCCAAATTTCACTGATGCGTCCGCCTGATAGTCTGAGATTCAAATACTGTATGTGTTTGATTTTGTTTTACACATCTGAAAGAAAAACAAAAAAACATATAGCCATGGGTATTCAAACATTTGAGATATCTTGAGTCAGAAAATCCCTCAGTTCTTGTTTGTACACCATTATAGCTTATTTTAAAGCTTGTGACATTAACGGTTGAGAGAAAACATTCCTCTCCACAATGTCAGTGGTGTGAAGTAAGGAAGTGGTTTTCATACCCATCCAGTCCACACTGTCCTCAGTTGAGTACTGACTGCACATAAAGTACCAATACCATGCGTAACTTAATGGATAGGGCTCGTTATTTGTGGATATTATTAGAAAGAAATAAGGAAATATGGGAAATCAAAAGTGTTTATATCAATCAAAAATGTAAAACCTAAATAGGAAAAAAGTCATTCGTACAAAAGTCCATGGGGGAACTTGTGCTTCTTAAATACAGTTTTCATTGCAACTACAGTAAAACCTAAATATATTTTTTGTTTTTTTAGTCTTAGAGTCACACTGATGCATATCAGCAGCTTAGTAGCATCTTCACACCACTTTCTCTGTACTTTTTACAGGAAGGAAGATTTGCTTATCATCAAGGCTGTAAGCTGTAGTTGTGTGTGTCTTCTTTCAGCAAGAAACACAACAATTTTTGGTTGTTGGAACCTAAAATCCAGGTGAAAATTTGTTAATTGAGCTTTTCATTTAAAAAAAAATCCAGGGATTTTTCTGTGAAAATCTGTTATAGCAAAAAATGATGAGCTTTGTATATGCGACAGTGTGGACCACAGCTAGTTCTGTAACTATTACATCAGTGCTGCAAGACTTCTGATATCCCTCACAGCTGCTTAGTGATGTAGATTTCTAAGAACTTTCTCATCATGGGACATTCTGACCTGACTTGCCTCTGGCTCCTCCCCACCAAATAATCTGTACTTGAAAATGGAGGAAAGGGAGTGAATTTGGAAATTGTCTTTATGATGACACAGTTATCCCTAAAAACTTCATCTGTGAGTTTGCAGACAAAGACATTCACACGTTTTAATAATAAAAGGTATATAGATGTTCAGCTCATTGTTTTGCAGTTATGAGTGAGGCTCCACTCTCATCAACCCAATTTCTAGGTTTTCAATGGAAAATTTACTTTGTGCTATTTGCTCATCACCCAGCAGCAGAGAGGCTGAGTTAGCGTGAATAGATGGAAACAGGGTGAAAATAAACATTTTACTCAATAGGTGGCCAGAAACATGACTCCAAATGAATGCTGATGTTTCTCTATGTCTGCTAGAGGGGTAAATGAGAATGAGTCTATTACATTTAGAGAGTATTACATTAGGCGTAGTTCTATGCTGATAAGGTAGTGCATGAGTCAGCCTAAGTGTTTATTTAGTGAAGGAAATAGTCCGAAGTCAGAAGTCTCTCTCTTGTGTTACTTGTATCTTCAGGAAGAGTTCAGAAAGGCCTTGAGGTCAGTTTTTATTATATTCAAAAAGTACTGTAATCAAATTTAGGATTTGAACCCTGATTATAAAATACAGTAAGCATTTGCACCTAACTGCTTACTACTATAATGATTTATTAGAGTTTATTTTAATACTGTATGTTTCTCCCAAATTGAACTTGGGCACAACTATTTAGAGTGAATTAAAGTGGAAAAAGAAAAGACGCAGAGGGAGGGTGGAGTAGCGCTTATGTACAGTGGGGGAGCTGCTGTTTTCCGAGAGGAAAACACCACAAACCGCAGAGACAGAGGGGATGATGGGGAGTTCGTGTGATAAAGTGGCGTCTGAATTCTAATATCAGAAAGATTTATTTATTTTCCAACAAGGGGAGGGAGAGAAAAGAGCTTTCGAAATTTTAGGGTTGAGTTTTTAGTATTGAGGTACTGTGCTGAGAAATTTCAAGGCCAGACAATCTGGAGAACAACAAATAGAAGAAAAAAAGAGTTCTATTTTTTTCATTAACAATCTTCAAAACAAATTATTTTTTTCAGCAGAGTAAGAAGGGGCTGGAGGGAGGGGGGTAGCTGATTTTTCTTTTTTCTCTGTTTTTCCCTTCTCGCTTTTCTCCATATTTTTCAACAGATGTAAAAATGATTGAAGTCCCAGCAGGCCTCATTACCAGTCCTCTAGAGAGCCGGAGAAGGGCTTAAGGTCTTCAAGTAACGATTGAAACATGATTTGTATTAAAGCCAACGATCTTCCTCGCCAGAGCATCAAATTAGTAAGAACCTCTGGTGAAGCAAGGAAGAGCTATCACCAAAATGTAATTGTCTCCGATGCTGCAGGCCATAGATAACATTATGAGCGGAGACACGAGGAAAGCTCTCAAGGAAGGGTTACTTACAAACAGGGATGTTGTTTACTACTGACACTACTATAAGGTTAAATGAAATGATAAAATGTCACACTGTCCTACTGCTAACACGTCAGCGCCATATTTTACTACATACTGAGATTTCTTTTAAGTAATTTTTGCATGCACCGCAGTTAAAGCTGATACAAGAAGGTTTTTCTGTGGATCAGCTGAATGAATGAGCTGGCAGTCTTTGATGCCTTGGATCAGTCCCAGAGGAAACCCTACTGTGGCATCTGTGTATAGATAATCAAGGCATTATTTTTCCTGTTTGATAATGGATAGGGTGTCCCCTTAAAAATCCCAGCCCTTTGTTTCACACAAACCTCTCCTCTAGAGTTGAGCGATGCAAGTGATGTATTTTGGAAGGCACTTGTTACCACAAAGGTCATCATTTAATATCGCTTAAAAATTCATGATGAAGAATGGAACGTGCTGAGGCTAAAACACGGTGATAAACAGTATCTCTTACAAATTAATATTAGCAACAAAAGCATGATTTAAGTTTTTTAATGTCACACTGCAGTGACAAACCATGTAAGCTGGTGTTAAGTTGTTCATTTGTGATCTATTGAATCTCAATCTTCTGTACATGTGAAACAGTTGGTACAACGGCACATTAGCTTTGCTGCTACAGTACTATATGTCAGAGGACACTGTTGAGCATCACTGGCAAGATTTGGTTAATATGGCTGTTTTTATATGGTGCATACTGAATGTTACTGAAGCTCCACTTCACCTCCCTTCTGTTTAAAGAGGTGAATTTTTATTCACATGATAAATGATTTTCCAGTCAATATATGTGAACACAAGCAACTTTCCCTCAAAAACAACAACTGAACTGCTAAGACTGAAGGGTGTGAACTTGTCAAGTATGGATTTCAATTTTCTAACTTTTATCTTTGCTGGGCATTTAAACAGATTTATTTGCATAAATATAATTTCACACAATGTCCAGCTGCTTTTTCCATATTTTGCTCCTCTCGTCTGCCTGTTCTTTCTTCCCGTCTTTCACCACTTCTCATTTCTCTTCATCATTCTTTCTCCTCCTCTCTCCCAAGTTGGACCCTGAGGCCGGGCATTGAGTCAAGAGAGGACAGAAGAGAAAGGCAAGGGAAGAAGGAAAAGAAAAGTAACTCTCATTCCCCCTCTTTCCCCTGCTCCTCACGTCTCCTTTCTCCCCCTGTTTTTCTGTGTGAATGATAAGCTTTGAAGGGGAGAAAGGAGTCATATTGATTGGCCCTCTGAAAGATGCAGCTTGAGCAGCCAGACCCGGCACATTGTGAACGCAACTCCCACCTTTATCACACCAGCAAATCAATAACCCCCAGTTTGGAGCAGGCTGGGAGTGAATTTGGTGTGGAGTACTTGAGGAGGAAGATACGGAGGAGGAGGAGAGGGTGAAGGTTTCCACCAGCTCTGCTGAAGAAGAAGAAATGATGAGTTGAATGACTAAGTGATTGATAGGCTGACATAAAAAAGCCTATTGTGTGACATGATTAAAAAAGGTGATCCAAAGTTACCATTTGGACAACTTAGAAGAAGGTTGGAACACCGAAATAACCAGGAATGTGTGTTGAGCAGCCACCTGAGATGGAACTGTTCTGTTTTGCTTTTCCAAACTAGAGTACTGTGGTGGAGCATTTCATGTCGTAGCGTCTGGAGAGAGGATGGGGAAAGGCAAAGAGCAGTAAGGAGTGTGTCAGTTTGAGCTCCACTAGAGCCTCTAGCTGCTGAAAAGAAACATGGTAAAATGCCTATAAAATATACATTGTTTAATTTTCTTAGACATATTTACAGTATATTTAGTGCTTCTCAACAAAATACAAGTACTATTGAGGCCTAACAGCTTTGTTGAATAGTGACACATTGCCTATGTGTTGTGTGAGTTGTTTACTAAAAGTTCTGTACGCTTAAATAACTAAAAAATGACAATAATTTTATAATCTAGACATAAAATAAAGGCAGTTTAAATGCAGTATCTCAAAAACAAAACACTTATCTGGTGGTGCATTCAGAATGTCTCACAGAGAACATCTCGTTTCATCATTGTTTTTACAAAAAAAAAAGGGCCTCTTTATAATCAAAGATGGCAAGTGCAACAACTTGGAATGAACTTGTTAAATGTGAACTTGAAGCAGGGAGGGTGAAAAGGCAGCCAAGTGTGAGTCTGACCCAGCAAGTTGGTGGATTATGACTTTATCCAGTGCTAATGAGAGCAGCTCAGTTCTGAATCCCTTCTCCAAATCAATAAAGAGAGCTAATCAGAGTCAAGCCTTTGCTGGCTTACCCAGAAATCACTGCAGGCAGATGGAGGGCATGCTTTCTGGACAACAGACCCCAGCTGATGCACATTATCTGAAAGAAAAGAGAAATTAACCGCTGTGATGAGGGTGGCGATGACAGGGTGGACTTAAAATAGTTTAAAAAATGCACAATTTATATATATATTGTATGTAAATATGTAAAATATGTGTATGTCGTTCCTCATGATAATGAACAGTCACACATGCTAATTGTTTTGTTTAGGATTCAGCATTTTACTGCCACATAAAGCTCATCGATACTACTGTGCTTTTTTACCATTCACAAGAGCAAATGTAATTAACTTGAGTTTTTGTCCAGTCAGGGACAGAACAGTAAGGCAGAGGATACAGCATTTAATGAACAAAGAAGACAAAAGACCATTACATAACTACATTACATAACACTGACTTAGGCCCTTACATGGTGAAGACCGGGCTGAGGCCTTCACAAGCCTCTATTTTTGTCCCCTTTTTGTCTGAAAGAAGAGTCCATGGTACCAACTTTTGAGAAACATTACAATTTTTTGAAAGTATGCCTTTCATTTGCTAGAATACTAACACAGGTCTGAGGGGGTAGGAGAGAGGGTGTATGCTGTTGGTGCCTTGATCAAGCCTTAATCCCCTCCTTCCAACACACAGACACACACTACTTTGGCTTGATCTATGTAAACACCATCTCTGCATGGTAAACAGGACAGAGAGAAATGGCATGAAAGAAAAGGATGACTGATGCAGAAAGACGGGAGGCAATGAGTGAGTGTTGAACTTATGTTTGAAGCTGCTCCTCTGGTCCCAGTCCTGGCCTGAACCAAGTATAAAAACAATATAGCTGTTCTAACCGAAGTCAAACTGATCGCAGCTGGTGTCCATTTTTCACTGTGAGCAAATGTTTTGTTCTAGACTGCAATGCACTGAGAAATTTTTAGAAACAATGAATCAAATCACTACCACATCATTTATCACAGCCCAGATATTTGTGAGAAATGTCCACCATAAAGCATTAATAAATTACACCATAATGTAACTGGACAAACCGTTCAATAGTAAATGAACGTAATAGCTAGGAGATACAATAATTAGATAATTTTGTATGAATGAATGAAGCATTTTGTGACATTTCAAAATCCAGCGTTGCCATTTTTGTAAGGCACATGTCTGAAGAAGTTATTTCCACAGCTACCTCTGCCACCTCTCATTACAGATACCAAGCAAGTCTTGTAGCTCTGTCTGTAACATTCCTGATATGTTTGCAGTTTTTGTAGTGGAAACTTATGGATGCCAAAAAGCCATTACATTAAGAGAATCGGAAAAGGCTTGATATGAAAAAGTGGAAAAACTACTGAGAGACAGAAAGAAAACAATTATGGTGAAGAGCAACAGAGTGGAGGAGAAAGACGAAGGTGAAGAGAATAAGATAGAGGATGAATGAAAGTGAGGAAAAATAGGTGCAATGACAGGAACTGAGAAAAATAGCAAGAGGGGAAAAAGACAGAGAAGTAATGAAAAAAGAGAAAGGCAAGAAGCATAAAAAGCAAGAATAAAAAAAGAATGGGGAAATATGTATAAAGGAGTGCAAGAAGAAGTGAGTGGAACCAAGAGAGGGACAAATATGGGAAAAGTGGGGAGAAAGAGAGAGAGGGAGCCAGCCAGGCATGGGGTTAAAATTCTTTCAGATCAGGTACACATAATAGGCCTTGTTAATATTCATAGTTTCCTCAGGTACAGCGAAGGTTAAATTTTACTTACTTTTCAACTCTCATTACTAATACATGACGGCAATAAGAATATTCAAAGCGGATGGGTGACCAAAGGTTGATGAGAACCGTACCTTTCCTCTGACATTTAAACACATTACCATTTCAGGACCCCGTCCTCTCAATCTCGCCTTCCAGAATAAATTGCCAGCTAATCATGGCTCACCCTGCGCGCCAGGCCTGAATGATGATATTCCTGGTGAAGTCCACCCCTCCTCCATTAGGACCTGACTTTCATTATATGGGACAAGAGAGAGTCCAAGTGTATCTGTGAGAGGGTTTGACAGATCTATTTATCTAGCTTAGGTTTTATTTAGTGTAATGGTTCTAGTATGAAAAATCTAGCTCACGTTTTGGACCCAAATGCAGACATTTAGACAGGCTGACTGGTAAGATTTAACAACTTATTCACACACAGGGAAAACACAAGGTGAAATAAGCAACATGGGGAAAAGACAGAAGCTCATAGAATTCAGGCTGAGCAGGGAGATCCAGAGGCCAAGAGAAGTCATGTACAGGGACCAGGCAGCGTTCAAGCAGTCCATATATACAATTAGTTCAAAGGATACAACAAGAGTGAATGCTGGTTTAAAGACAAACTACATGATTAAAACAGGTGTGTGTGGGTGGAACAGCCAGAAACAACAGGAAAACAGGAGAAAGGTGTGGGTCTGGGTTTGAGATGATGATGGAAAAGACAAGGCGGAGGCACCAAAGCAGAGCCAAAGGTTTAGCACAGGCCCTTAGAAGAAATGCTATTTAGATTTCAGTCAAAGCTGCCACCAATTATTATGAAAATGGTCTCATAGTTTCATAGCAGCAACATCACCATTTATCACAAAACTGATGAGCCATTGATCTTAAAATGCTGCACATACAGTAAAAGGAACGTGGTAAAACAAGAGCTGCCAAAACCTCAAAGGATTGATCAAAAGTGTCAAAGTATCCAGAGTGAATTTGTCAGTTGGTGTCTGTGTGTGTGTGCCTGTCTGACAGACAGTTCTCCTCACAGGTGATGCTGTGACAAGCCAGCGCTTTTGGTGAACAAACAGGGACAACGCTCTCTCCATCAGGACTGATCAGCATCAGAGCCGTCTGACATGACATGGAAGTGTCTGTTGCCCTGAGGCAGTCACCACGGCAACAGGCGGGATGACAGGAGAGAAGAGGTTGTGAGGGGAGGGTAGGTAGCAGAAGCAGGAAAACCACACACCTGCACAGGCAAACATCACTTTTTACTTGTTGTACTTTCAAGGTTCATGTGCCATATTACCTAAATCTGCAACCTTGACATAGAAAGTAGTAAAATTTAAATGCTAATAATAAAAATATCTAAAGGCACAAAGACTCTGAGTAACTGGACTCTGATTAATATTAGATAAAAGGGCCCTTTCGTGGTCACTGGGTGTGCACGTATGTTGCAAAGCTTCAGTATCACTTTTCACATACACACAAACACTCACTCAAACATCGTAGGTTTAACAAAAAGTCAAGGACCAAACAGCACACAGTCTTGGAGATGTGCGAGTTCCCCAGTCTCCCAAAACTCATAAACCATTAAGTTCTCTTGCATTTAACATTTAACTCATAGTTACACTCGGGCCTTGTTTTCACACAGGGCCGAGGCCCTAGCAGTTTGTTTGTGCTTGATTGACAGGAGATGGCATTTGAAGATGTGATAGTGACTGTCTTTCTGCAGTGTTTGCAGTGTGATTCTCCAGTGTCACCTTCAAGGCTTTCATTGAAGTGATCAAAGTGAAACAGTGATGCTCTGGACAGGGTTTAAGGAGGCCATCATCCATTCATCTACCCACCTCCGCTGATCCTGTCTCAATCCACTTGTTAGGCATTGAAACATTTAAGGTCAGGGACAGGTTCTAGTCTGAAACTCCTCTAGTTTACATCTATTAAATTCAGTATTTTCCTGTTTGCCACTGGCTACTGAAGAAGATGCTGTCTCAACTCTCTGAAACATTTGTCTGGTGTTTGCTACAGTACAGTCATCAACACATAACACAATGCAGCCTGTGTGTGCTGCACTTTAATTTTATCTGTAATATTAGACTAACAGGTGAACTGCAATGAGTATGTAGAAAACCAAAATTAGAGGCAAAATAAAATGAAAGAACAACACTTGGATTGACAGTTAATAAATATAGTATAATAACAAAGATGCGGCCTCCCTTGCCCACAAACTTTCCATCCATCCATCCACCCATGCCTTTTTGTCACTTAAATGAAAGCTCACAAACTGACAGGCTCGATATCTGAGTCTTTAAAACAAAACTACCAGTAAATGAATTTTTCATCCTTTCTTATCAGTGACTGATGGGCCACCAGGTCCCTCCCAATACCCTTGTTGTCTGAACGGGAAACTCCTGCAGCCTGGGAACCAAGGTTTTCATCCTAAACGGTGATAAGTGGCTCGCTGCACAAATAATGCATAAACAGCTGTTTTGCCCAAGTAAGTTATCCTCTTAAAAGATTCATTCCCCCCCCCTTGCTGTTCCACAGTCTTCCAGTCTCTCTCTGCTTATCTCTCTCACTCAGTTAATTCATCAATTTCTTATGATAGCAACAGTTCTGCTTGGCGCGGGTGTTTAAGTACCGATTACATACGCTCCCTTTGGCCCGTTCTGCCACACCTCTCATCCTCCTCTTACAATGCGTTTCCTTTCTCTCCTGACTAATTTCCATTATGGCTCTCGTCCATAGTTTAATTCCTTTTTCTTAAATTTCCCAGCTGCAATCCATTGCCACGCCACAAGCCTGTCCTTCATGTTTATCAAATATCTTTTCATCTCAGAAGTCCAAACTGAGTCTGTATTAACTTTTTAGCACTCTAAATTATTTATCTTAGATAATCACTGATCAAAAGGCAAAAAACACACATCACTCCAGAGAAACTTCAAGTGGGAGGCTGTATCGCCGGACCAGCACAGGCACGGAAAATGTCATTTACTTTTTAATGTGTGTGTGTGTGTGTGTGTGTGTGTGTGTGTGTGTTTAATTTGCCTGCTTTGCCTGGGTCTGATGCTCTGAAAGGTCATTCAAGTTGTTTGGGCACCTAAACACCTGGAAGTGAAATTCGACTTGTGGGTGTAGTTGAGTTACATCCAACTGCCTCTGGAACCTAGTGGTGGAAAGCAGACGATGACCTTCCTGCTTGTTAGAGGCTCTTCAACAGGAACATTATGTGCATATCTTTCTGTGTGTTTATGTGTGAAAACAAAGATGTTTAGATTATGGGGGAGGATGAAGAGAATCTTTTTCCCCCCAAACTGACAGCCGTTCTGGCATTTTAATTAGGATCGGAGGGGCAGGCCACCATCATGATTTCTGAAGTGCTGCCACATGGCGTCAAAGTCGTCTTCAGGCAGAGGAAGCAAAGAGTGAGAGAGGGAGCTGAGGCCCATGTGTCATGTGTCTCTTGAGTCTCTCAGATGTCACTGCCAAACATCACAGACTGCCTGCTCACAAGAAAATACTCCTGCTACCCAGAATGCATACACACATACAGTCGGCTCAGAAAGGATTCAAACTTCACTTTATTACACACTTTATTTTGCTGCAGGCATCATTTTAAATGGGTAAAATTGCCACTTTGCCCACTAGACTACAGTCAATAACTCATAATGAAAAACTGAAAACTTGTTTTTGAAAATTTGGCTCATTTATTAAAAAAAGTACAGTAATTATAAAAAATTATCATTGATTTACAAAAGAATTTATCACCTTTAGCTTATTATGATTAGGTGCGTCTCTGAGATGTGTCTAGAACCTGACGGGAGTCCACCAGTGGAACATTGAATGGACTAGAAATGTGCACATCTGTCCATCTGTCCTACAATTCACCCTGCATGTCAGGACAGTATGTGGTGAGGCTTGGAGGAAGAGAAGGGTGTACAACCATTTCTAAAGCCTTGAGTGTTCCCAGGAGCTTCTCCAACAAACAAGTTAAACATCAGAGATCAGATATGAATCAAATCTAGCACATCATAACAAACACTTTAGCTAATGTTTTTGCATTTTCACCTCGTGGCTAACATAACATTACACTGAATGTGCGGCTGACTCGGTGTGGCTTGTGCAAGCTAGTTACCTTGTGACGTAATTAGCCTAACCAAAAAAAAACCCTCAAACTCACACCAGGCCTGGTTTCTACTGTGTCATCTCTTCTACTCTTGTAGGAGGTGTTCTATTTTCTCTAGCTGACACAGACTTAAGAGAAAGATTTTCTCCAATTGAATGAATTATGCTTGTTTTCTTCACAAGGAGTCTGTGAGTCAGAGCTCAGGGAAATTAACCCAAGAATATAAAACCCATCTTTGAAACTGTCCCCAGATTCCGAGAGCCTTTCATGTGCGCTATCTGGATTAATTTATTTCCCTTTTTCATGTTTGAATTTGGGCAAATAGCTCTTTTGTGTCCCAGCCAATTATGTTATTAAATGTATGACTCTTCCATGATAATAAGGGCTTTAATTGATTTTATCTGGGTAACCAGGCTTTCTTTATCTGTAGCTCTAGTGTGTCGTTACACCTCATTTAAAGGGCTTTTCTTCCATATTGCCCTCATTAGCAGTTCTCTGTGTGTGTGCTTGACAAGTGCTTTATCTTCTTACCTTGAAACACACACAGTCCACTGTCACACACACACACAGCAAATCAACATCCAAGCTGTGTAAAGTAATTTATCAAACACTGCCTTTAAAAGGATCCGCAGAGGGATCTTTGACACAAATGTTCATTTGTTCCTCCTTTTGTTGTTTGTATTGTTTCCTGTCCACCTCCGCACTGCAAGCCCAACAGCTCTTTTTTTATTCTTATTTAAAAGCAGACAAACAGAATGAAAATAAAGTGTTATGGTGGAAGATGGATAGTTGGGTGATTTGGGTGAAAAGGCGAGGACGTTGGAGGTGGTGGAAGGGTTAAATGAATCATTCATTAGGTCCACAGAGAAAGGGAGCGAAGGGAGAAAGAGAGAGTGTGTGAAGGAGAGAGAGGACAGCAGGAGGCGGCGGCGGCGGCTGTTCAAAGGGGAATGCAGTTGATTTTACTGGCCAATCAACAGAAGCAGGAGGTCGGTCGTGGGGAGCCCAGGGGAGGCCAGCCCACAGTGGAGAGACAGGCGCTGGGTTTGGTATAGACCCCCACCTCACTCCCGCGTGCCCCCAGGCTGATAGGGTCAGTCTGTAGATCTCTCTAATGAAGCCCCTGGCCTGTTCACTGCAGGGTGAGCTGGAAATGCAGCAAAAAAGTGAGCAAGCAATGACCAAGAGATTTTCTAAATCATAGAATCACAGACTGACTGTTGCAGTCCCGATGTAATTAGTTTAATGGCATTCTGCTGTTATTCTGAAACAAATGTTCATTCCATTTTGGTTTATGCCAGGATAACAGGTAGGCACCTCCACACACAGTCAGGATGGATCCAGGACAACAACAATGAGCAGGTAAGCTGCAGGGGAGGAGACCAGGGAACCATTGACTTCGGGTAGGGATGCAGAAGCTCAGGCACAGGGCCCAAATGGAAGCTGGACCAAAAAGCAGCAGAGGTAGGTGGTCAGACACAAACACTTGCAGGGATGATCTCTCTGCTGGGGATGACAGAAGTTTGAGGCAACGGTGATGAGTGAGACCAGAGTTGATATACTGCTGTTGATTACTGCTTCAGGTGTGTATGCTGCTATGCCACCCAGTGACAGGAGGGGAGGTCTGGCTTGCCTCACAGCTCTTACCTGCAGGGAGAGAAGGAGGGAGTGTGTGAGACAGAGAGAAAGGGCCACATATGTAGTAAAATACACAAGATAAATGAGAAACCCTAACATACAGTGTAGTAGCTGGGATGTACTGATTTTGGGGTACAAAAATGATAAAAGTGCTTCTTTACTGGAGAGCTGATGTGCATCAGTGCTTTGCAATAGGTCAGTGGTGTGTCTCACTGACAGGCAATAAACCAGTCAAAAAGTACATTGTAAAGGTTAAATTCAGTTTTGTTCTAACTTGGATAAAAAGAAGAGTTATGCAAAAATAAAAAGACTTTCTCATGTTTCTCATCAAATCTATGTGCAAAACTTTTTCTGCACTGTAGCTTTGTGCTGGAGGCTCATGTCTATTAATGAATCCTGGCAGTGATAAAGTTCACTGACTGGCTTAATATGCTATTGCATCACCTTTGCGGTAGTTAACAAGGAAGGGAGATACCCTTCTGCAGGCAAGTCTTCAAAATCCTTCCTCTCTCATTGCTCTTCCCCCTACTTTTCTGATTTTTCCTTATTGTAATTCCACAAATGTACAAATGTCCCTGGGACAGAAAACCAAGGAACTTCTGATTTTTCAAGCAATTTCCTTCTAGATTCTTCAGCTCTCTTATTTTCTTTTAAAATCACTTCAGGGAGGCTGCTAATTAGATTAGCAGCTAAATTAAAAGTTGATTATTCCCTGGATATCCCCTTGAAATATATTTACACAGTGGCATTTAACTTTTAAAACCAGCAGCTTTTTGTGAACTCTCAGCCATGTTAGTGCATTAGCTTGAGGCTGGGTCTGCAGGGACTGAGTGTGCATGTGTGTGTGAGACTGCGCATGCTTGTTCACATACAGCAGTACAAGCAAAGCTAATTAATCTCATTTAAATACTTTGAAAGTCTATCTGATGAGGCCAATTACGACTGCACTGCCAAGGCCTCATTAAAGGAATAAAGTTTGCGTCGGCTGAAACAACATATTAGCAGCCAATGACGTGTCACGTTGTTTAGTTCTTTTATCTATCTGGTGTTTGGAAGGTCTCCTTTAAAGGTAAATTTCAACTTATTACACTTTGCAACAGGAATATTGTTTGTACTGGTTATTATAACATCAAGTTAATTGGTGAGATCTATCAACAATGTGACCTCTTGGCCAGGCCAAGTGAGGGAGTGATCCGACGCTGTAAACAAACAGTTTATCTTATCTAAGAGATTTATTTGGAGTCAAAACTGAGAGTAACCGGATCTGAAATGTCTGTAATAATACCTAATTACACAGGAAAACAGAGTGGACTTCTTTTTAACAGTTTTCCAGATCCCAGCTCCTAGTTGGTGAGTACAGTGTTATCATTGCTTTTATAAACAATGACCTAACTACAAAATGATAACTGCATTGAAATAAATCAAGATGTTCCATTCAGCTGATGTACTAACACTGGTATAATAATTTATTGTGTGGTCTTGGGGAACCACTCACAGATTACAACATACACTGAACGCCCAGCATTGAAGGCCTTACCTTTACCCTGGTGAGCACTCTCTGTAGTCACTCTCCTCATCCCTCAGCTTGGTTAATTTAGGTTAACAAATAGGCACAGACAAAATCATAGCAAAAATATATCAGGGATGAGGGTTATGTGAAAAAAGGTTCCACCCATGTTGAGTGTTATCATGTCTTTCACTGACTGTTATCAGTTGTTTGTTGTGGCTTAATAGGGTCCTATTTAATCTCCTATTCTGTCTGTAGGCTGTTATCAAGTGTAGTGCCTTTTAAATGAATATTACAATAATAAATGCATAGTAAATAAACAAAAACATCCATTACTGTGATTTGACTGAACGGTAAAAACTCCTGACCTTGTCTCAATTGTCCCTCTTATCCCCAGATTAGTGTGGCATCAGCCTTTTTGATGGAAAAGACTATATGTAGCCTGAAACTGTGTGTTTCCCCTAGCAAACTTTTTGACCATCGATCTGATCTGATACCTCCTTGCTCCATCTTATTTTGTTCTGTGTTTAAATGGGATGTGTGCATGTACAGTAGAGTGCACTGAGTGGACATGGGTCTGGCCAGAGGCAGAAAAACAAGGGGTCCCTCCATTCATAATTCACTAGGTGGAAGAGTACTGTAAAAGTGTTGGTGGGGGTGGAGAGAAAAAGAGGCAGGCAGGTCCATTAATGGAGTGATCTCGTTCTAAGTGATGGGGGAGTAAAAACATCTTACCTACAGTTTTGATGGGGTTTTGTTCATGTTTTTTATTGCGGCTGGAAGTTAACGCAGTCATTCAGGGGCTGGGAGTGAGAGTAATGACCTCTTAGGCCCCCACAACCCATTAAAAACACAATGTGCAACTTCCACAAGGCAATTTATTTTATTTTCTTGGCTCCTGAGATAATTTGTTATATAATATTTATCAAAGTTTTAAAGGTCAGTTCATCCAAGTTACAATTTTTGTACCTATTGTATTTCTAGTGGCAGTCCCTTGCAGAAAGTTCTGATCTAATTTGCCCAGGTTTAGAGAGATCTGTCTCTGAGAAAACTTTGCTATCACCCCAATACAGTGGTGAATAATATTGTGCCTCACTGTAAAACTTAGACGTGCTGAATTACACACAGACCTCTGTGCCAGGACAGGTCTCACCTTGTGGCTTTCACCTGTTTATGACAGTAATATTGTGTATGATCAACACATGGACACTGTAATGCATTCATGTGTTGAAAATCAAGTACACGATTTTGTTGTCCCAAAGTGGACACTGTTTCAAGAAATGTGCTGAAATGGATGTTTTGCAGCCCAGTGGAACAGAGAGAGATCTCCCATTATCAGTAGTGTCCAGTGAAGTGTGTCAGTGACTGTTTTGTTGCTTTTTCACTACATATGTGGCTGTTCTGTCTAATTATGTGACATGTCTGTAGGGACATTGGTTTGCTGCTCTGATCTCTCTTGTCAGTGTGTTCCTGGCCTGCCTGTACAGGATCCTGTCCCCATGTCTGTAGGCCTCCTCTTTGGCATAATAAAGCTGATGGCGTCTTACTGTGAAGCAGGGCTTATTTGCTGTTGTATGTGCAGGAGGTCTTGGTGTGCACACACGTCCTCACAAAATCTGATGATTTCACAGTGTCATTGAGTTCACCCAGGTCTGTAGGTGCCTCAAATACACTCCAGTCTGTGAAGTCAAAGCAGGCGTGTAGCTCTGACTTTGCCTGCTCAGTCCATCTCTTCACTGTTTTGACCAGAGGCTTCACAGCTTTAAGTTTCTGCTTATATGTTGTATAAGATGGACTATGCAGTGATCAGAGAGTCCGAGGGCTGCACGGGGATAGAGCGATAGGCATCTTTTATTACCCTGTAGTGTGGTTTTGTCCCTGGTGGAATTAACTGAAGTGATGTCTGTATGTGAGCAGTTTGAGAATTAGGCTTACTCTATATTCATCAGATAAACAAAAACAACACTCCAACTAAATGTTAGTTTTGCTTCGTATGCTTTGTGTGTACTACATGAAAAATAAATAAGTCATTCAAAATAAAAGTAAATAATAATTGTCACTTAAAATAAAATCTTCCACTCCAGAGATGAATTGCTTCCTAGTCTGCAGCCTCATTTTCCACCAAAATTCACTGACAAAACAAAAAACAAAACAAAATAAAACTACCACAGACACATGCATCCAGCATCCCGAAAGACACACACAGATCCACATCCAAGATCCAAGTGCATGTAGCTGTCAGTCTCAGACACACCAGTCCCGGTCTCCTCATTGATTCCTGCTCACTGACTGTCCCACTGGTCTTGTCCTTTAAAACATGGGTGTTAGGAAATTCACTGGTATGTGTGACCCTGTATGTGTATGTGTATGTGTGTGTTCCCAAGTTACTTCCTTACATTATCTGCATGGTTGGACTTGGAGCACTAACAGAGAGCCATGATTTCTGTTACCAGCCAGCTCTGCAGGGAGAGGCAGGAGAAAGAGAGTGTGTGCTTGTGTGGAATGACACACAGATCAGACCCGTGGTGCTTTACTCAGAAGTTAGGATCAAGAATGTCAGGCCACTGCTTGTGTTTTCTTTCTTCTCCCCAGTCTCATACCTTCCCAACACTCATCAACCTGTCATCCATCATACCATGTGAAAGGTAGCCTTGCTAGCTTGTGTACTTGTACAGTAAATTATGGTAGTCCTGCTAGCTTGTAGTCATTTTGTTTTCTTTATAATGTCACAGTTTGCGCAAAACACACTAGGCAAAAACTAAGAGAGGATCCAAATGCAGACACAGGCTGGTAGGCAGACAAGTAATGCTAAACAGTTTATTTCAGCACAAGGGATAAACAAGACTAACTATTAATCCAGGCAGACAAAACCAAGTAGGGCGAACCAGAGGCAGACTGAGAGTCCAAAGTGGTGGTCAAACAACATACAAACAGTCCAAATGTGCATTAAATACAAAGGAACAGGCAAGAGGCAGAATCAGCGAACAAACAGAGTCCAAAGCCCAGAGGTAAACCCACAAGAACAGGGAACTCAGGAACAGGCAGGTGGCAAGTACACTGAAAGTAGAAACACATAGGCTATAATAAGCACAATGGACAAACTAGCAAGGAGTGGAGGAAACAAGAAAGCTTATATCCTGAGGGGGCGAGTCAAGGTAAGTGGATACACCTGTCGAGTGCATGTGTGTGTAAAAATGGTCAGAGCTGAAGAAAAAACCCAGGGACAACCGAGTCTTATACCAATATAGCACTTTTCTAGACAATGATGCACACTCAAAGTGCTTTACATTGCTTCCTCTTCACCAAACGCTCACACACTGGTGATGTTACTGGGAACAACTAGGAGTTTGGTGTCTTTGGCACCGTGGCATGGA
>NW_018127918.1:1736326-1739049 GCF_001952655.1 Monopterus albus
AACCGCTGCCCCTACGGTCAGAAGACTTCCTCCTGAGCCACAGTCGCTTCCAGTTTCTAAAAAAGTGCAGAAGCAACAGATCCAGGGAAATCATAGGATGGAGACAGAGCACAGCCTGGGATTGTGACAGTAATCACCTGACAACATGTCCTTGTTCCTCAAGTGTCTCAGTTTCTTTGCCTTTATACTTCTTTCTCTCACAGTTTTGTCTCTTTCCCCTCTTCTGCCTCTATCCTCTCCTCTTTCTTGTAGCTTTCACCCGCCTTGCTCCCTGCTCTTCTCTTCCACCTCTAACCCCAGGAGGGTGTTTCATGCTGGTCATGCTGGTTTTTACATGTCATTGGCTTTGCAATGTTACAGTTCTGTCTGCCGTCTCCTGCATCATTTAACAGAAACCTCCCACAGTGGGATGGCAGACAGGTAGAAGAAGAAGAGAAGGGGGTGGAGATGGACGGGGGAGGCTATGGGGATGAAGACAGGATGAAGAAAATGAAAAGAGCAGACAAAAGGAAGGGATAGGTCAGAAAAACAAAGAAGGATTTTTAGAGATTCACAGGAACTACATTTCAATCATGCACATAATTTTAAGATAAACTTCCTTTTGCTCAAGTCAAAAAATGCTCAACTCAATAGTGTAACTTCACCTTATGTTTTTCTGCCCTCACATGTTTTATAACTGACTCTGTGTGAATCATGCTGCTACTTTGCACTGAGTCTAAACAAACAAGTCTGACTGATTGTCTGCTTACTGTTTTAATTTTATTGGAGATGCCACATTTCAGATGTGTTCTCACTCCACTCACACAGTTCAGCTGCTTTCTGGTTCATGCTCTTTGCTTCTGATCACCTACATGTTTTAGGAAATGGCAGGACAAGTTTTATTAATTCAGTCAGCTGTTAAGCCTTTGGGGTGGTTTCTTTATTCGGCGGCTGGCCACCAGGGGCTTGCTGTGGGTGTTTTCTGACTGTGATGAAGTCCAGCAGGAGTGTTTCTTTGTATTTATTTTTTATAGCACCATTGCACCTCACAGTTACCCAGGCAGCCAGCCTTTAAACATTATCCCAGCCTCCCTCAACATCATGCATTCTATATAATTTCATAAGAGAAGTTGGTGGATTAAGGAATGGATGAAGGAGAAAGCAGGAAAGAAAGGTAGGATGCTTATGAAACTTGCATATAATTTTCTAAATGTTAACTTTATATGAACTCACCTCCCTCTACCTATTTTAAAAAGCATTAGAGAAAGGGAGGAAAGATAAGACCATGTCCAGTTTTACTGTTTGCTTTAAATGTTGACACATGTTTTTTAATGCCCAACAAATACACTCACTGACTAAACTCAGACGAATAATACACTTATTAAAGACAGCAGGGGAAGAGAGATTTATTTTAACGTATCCAAGCATTACTCACAGCCAAAGTTGCTGGCAAAGGAAAAACAATCTCATTAGCTTCAAACAAACAAACAAAAATACACACACACACACACAAAACACCCTCTATGGAAGTGGTGGCAGAGATGGTTCCTCTTAATAAATTATTTACAGCAGAATTAAATTTTGTTATCTGCAAATCCCCTAGTTGAGATTGTGTTTAAAAAAAAGATATTAAAAGAATAGGGCCCTTTTTTGTCTCAGGTTTCACTGCTTGGTTTCCCCTGAGTTCTGTGTTACCAACAAATTACTAGGCATGGTTGTAAAGAATCCTCCTCCAAAAACATTTCATTCACTATTAAAACAGTGTGAGGAGTGGAAGCACAGAAGAAAGGGACAGAAATAACAGAAAAGTTCAAATGAGGAGACACACTAAGACAAATATAAAAATAAAGAAAGCAATAGAAACCAGAAAGAGATGGAGAAAGCAGAGATGGAGGGTTATGCCACACCTGGCAAAGGGTCAGCAAAGCACTCTGCCTTCATAACCAGATTAATGGGTAGGTGGATGGGTGGGGGGGAAGCAGAGGGGTGAGATGGAGTTGATGGGAGTGGCAGTGATGCTGAAGGAGAGAGGCAGAGAATGTTGTTTTTGAGAGAAGCGTAACAGTAAAGTAAAGCAGATGGAAAAGGGCAGAGGAGGAGGAGGAAAGTGGGGTAAATAAGAGGAGGAGGAAGGTTCTGTTTTTTTTTTCTGGCATTCTCTCTTCTTCATGAATCTGTCCCCACTCCTCCTCCTTCACCTCCCCCTCCTCGCCTGTTTTAATCAGACTAAATAGGATAACCTGCTCTTCATAAAAAATGGATGCCACTTCATTCGGTGGGACCCACCGGCAGGGCCCCTGGAGGACTCTTCTGGCTGAGCATGAGGGCCCAAGACTACTGGTGCTGGCCAAAGTCACTGGCCGTAATTAATTACCCACCCCTCCCACTCACCCTTGCGCCGCCACCATTACCCTATCTCTTGGCATCCACACCCCATCACTAAACAACAATAACCCAACTCAGAAATCAAAAAAAGAGAGGTGAGAGAAAGGAGGGTGAGGCAGCAACCAGAGAGAAAGGGAGAGTGCGCCTGGAATAAAGAGAGAAATGTCAAGAGAGAGAGAGAGCATGGAGAGGAAGGGGTGATGTTGGGGGATGGGGGAGATGGGTCTGGTGCTTGCTAGGCAATACAAGCAGCTTTTTACCCAGTCACGTGGGAGAGTTTGTCAAGCAGGAGATTGCAGTTTGAAATATTAATGTACCCCCCCCCCCCCCCCCCCCTCACCCGCCCCCGGGAGGGAACC
>NW_018127918.1:1739122-1757065 GCF_001952655.1 Monopterus albus
AGCGCTACACCCAACAGCCTGCCTTGCCTTTAATGCAGCCAGTGGTGGTGGTGGTGGTGGTGAAGGGGAGTGAGGGTAAAGTGTGGGTGAGTTCGGTGGGTGATGGGTTAGGAGGTTATGTTAGTGGTCCAGGGCCAGAATAGCCTCTAAAAATGAAGAGCAGGCCAGAAGAACACATGATGATGAAGTGTGTGGAAGTCTCATGGTGGAATCACACCCTCAGAGCATGTCAAAACCTTATGGGGGTGAGGAGGGGGATGGAGATGGGGGATAAGGGTGAGGGAGAAGGCAAATGTAAAAAAGCTTGACAATTTTGTCTTGGGGTATAGAGTCCTAAAACTCGTCAGAGCTGGGCAGCTGCCGCACTGCTAAGAGAATAAGCGATTTCTGAGGGAGGTTTAGATAAGGTATTTTCAGTAGTTCGTGAAGCCAAAGTACAAGAACCAGAACCACAGTGAGAGGGTCAGTGTATCTGTTGCTTGGGAGTGTACTTCAATGTGAACATACTGTATAATGTTGCTGATGCTGCCAAACCACATAACTATAGCTTTGACAGATTCGATGGTCACTTCTGTCCAGTGAGGGAATTGACTAGATGGAGAGTTTAATCCCCTCACTGTGCTGAAGTGTATTATTCTGTAGCTAAAGTCTGACCTCTGATTTTATGCCTTTATGTGCCACATTGCTATTACAATCCAACACTGGGTGTGACCAGTACACCAAAATGACAGACACCGATCGTGAGTTTGAGACAATTCATTGTCGTTTTTAGCAGCAGTGAATTGGTAGTGGGAAATAGATGAGTCTAATGAGCTGACTGGAGTTGGTAAAGAGAGGAGCGGAGATGGAAGACAAAAGCAGGTGGAAATGTATTCAAAAAGTAAGTGGAGTCATGACACTTAATATATGAATGTATTCCCCAAATATAGTGATGTGACTGATTCTATTGTGATGGCTTTAATGCTCTTCCAGAGACTTCTTTGTCTTGTTGAGAGCCATCATTGTTTCAGTTAAATGTATATATATGATGAATATTGGTGTAAAATACAAACTGCCCTTCAAATATTCTGTATCAGCTGACCTCCACTGTGTGCTATGTGTCGAGACTCTGCTGGAAGGTCTGTGTATGTGTGTGTGGATGGGGTAAGGGACATTGAGACCCCTGAAAGCCCATTGGACTCCTGGTCTCCTGACCTGTGACCCCCCCCCAGAGCTCTCAATGTGTCGCAATGCCTCAATAATTGATGTGAAGAAAAGGGATGTCCCGCCTTGGGAACAACTTTCTCACCTGCATACGCACAGATACACTAACCCCCATGCTCCACACATACATAGACACAATCATACAATCCTCGCGACACGTTCACACACACTCAGGCTTATTGATTTTGTTAACTGAGCCGATACTGTGGACACACAGGCTGAGTGGCAGGGTTTAGGAGGAGAAGAAGTAAACACATCCGTTCACAGCTTTGACTGTCTGCCAGTCAACCATACCACATCTGTTCATTCGTCTTTCAGAAACAGCTGGCTGAGCGTGCACACTCCTTTACAGCTTCAGCGTGGTTTGTATTCATTTTGTCACACACATATTCTCCCCTCAGAGCTGTGCAGTACAACCGCATGAAACTGCTGATGGACACTAAGCAGCTCCACCGTAGCAACATTTAACCACTTGTTCAAGGAAATACTGACAGTACATGCAGGATGTGTGTGAAGTCTTCATCATTCAAAGTCAAGTCAAATGTAAAACATAAACCACTGTGTGTGTGTGTGTGTGTATTTGAGAGAGCTCAGAATCAGATTAATCTCTTTATGCTGCCTTCCTCTGGTTTTTTCCTCTCGTCTGCATGCAGTCATGAAATGGAGCAATACAACTTAGGGATAAGTGCATTTTTTTTTTTCTGCTTTATTGGCCAGGTGTGTCGGACACACGAGGAATTTGACTCTGATACATCGGCTCTCAATGTGCATGTACATATCCCCATGCAAGGGGCAAGTAAACAGTAAACATAAGGTTAGTATAACAAAATAAGCAGGATTAACAGGCAGTAAAATAATTTCTCAAAATAATGAACTGTTCAACTTTTATTGCCCAGTAAAGTAGTTGATATCCATTTACTTTAGAATCAGGACAGTAAATCCCAACCCTCACCGTGTTTCAGCTTTTCCAAAGGACAGATTAAAGACCACTTACAATAAGCAATAAACACTAATGAATCAGATGTTCAAGTTAAGGCCAATGTGTAAAACTACTCAGTAAGACCACACACACATAGAAACACACTATCCTCTTTACTGTAACTACACAGTTGAAGACCTCCTGCTCAAGCACACATGCATACACACTGATAGGAGGATAAGCGGACTACCACAGGTTTCACCAGTTTCTTTCTGCCTCCTCCTCACTGCTCTTACTTTGCCCCAGGTGTCCTCTGGTCTGGTCTTTGCTGTCTTTTGTCCACTAAGTACCAGTTTACAATATTGATGAGGCCTGGAGGTCCAACCAGCACAGGGCACTGTCTGTCTGGGGGGCCTGTTACACAGTAAGTGTGTCAGAGTGGTTTGTGTATTTAAAGACTGTAGGTGTTAGGGGTTATGATGTGTGCACTCATGTGTGATGCCAACTTTTACAGTTCATGAGGAGAGTGACACATTTTGGTTTTATATGCCAGTACACTGAATCTGAAATAAAATAATTGCTGTAAAGTTACAATATTGACTTTAAGTTTGCTTTTAAGGTGTTTACAACCTCCACAAATAATAGGAATGACAGTAATTATGGCCCCGTATATAATTAGTCCACAATTTTTAAAGAATCAAACAAATTAGACAAATTAAAAGAAATGTTAAGTTAATATATGTATTTTTATTTTTATTTTTTTTGCAAAAAGGGGTCTAAGAATTGGCTTATGTTTTGCAACCTAATGTTTTTAAAACCACAGATTGGTATTCTAGAAAAGTGTGAGAATGCCCCTTCAGTGCTCAGCTGTTGCAAATCTCATCATTAAGGATAATTTTGTGTGTTTTTTAAAATGATTTAGCAAACTATATGTCCCAAAAAATCTCTACCATGACTTGTTCTCAGTGGGAAGGGGGCTGGAAGAGGACAGATGGACAGAATGGGCCAAATTAACAGGACCAAAGCAGGAGTAGCTTTTATTTTTTGCTCTTTCATTTAAAGACAAATCGACAAAAGAAAATTAAGTCTATGATGTAGCTCAGTGGATGTTAAGAACACAACCTGACGCCTCTCATCTTTTCTATCCTATTTGTTTGGTGTGGTCTCAGTTTAAATTTGTCCATGATCAAAAGATCAGAAGATTTAAACAGCATATCTCAGTGTGAGCTGTCATACAATACAGCAGGAGTATCAAGACTTTTATAGCCTCAGGTCAAACACAGTTCATGAATGCCCATAGAGCAAACACACTGGATTTAATGCTTCCCTTATAATGTAGTATCTGCTATATAGATTATCTTTTGTAGTACTGCTTTTAAATTTAAAATGTGATTCTGGGTGGGACCAGGGCAATCTCTACAAACTAAAGAATAACGTACATGTCTAGTTAGCTGACAGATTTTGTGTTGTATATAAAACATATTTTGTAAGTAAACAATGTAAGTAAACTTTGCCCTATTTGTGTAGCTCTCAGTGAGATTTTTCATATTTTGATTCTGCCATTTCTTATATTTTAATTAAAAATTGCTGTTGTTTTACTTTTACATTTTTGTTTTCAATCAGACAAAGCTCTGATAGTACTATTGTGCACAACTTGCCCAGCATCAAACAGTAGACAGTAGCTACGAGCTAGTGAACATAATGGAGCATTAAGAGCCAGAGAGACATATTTTCCCAAAAAGAGAATACTGATTACTGGACTACAAATGAATGCAAAATTTTCTTTGTATGTCTTGAATGTGCAAATAGGCAACATTAAAAACTATAATTCATGTCCTTTACATTACTGTGACCTCAGACCACTGACCTTATATATATTTATATGTATATACATTTAAGCCACTTTTCCACATTACCATCAGCTAAATGATCATCAAACAGATACAATCGCTTACAGGAACACCATGTTATGAAATGTTTTGAAAATTCCTTCAGTAAATAGTATTCCTCTTTAGCCTGTATTTGTACGCAAAGTTTTGGCTCAGGTGTTACATCACCCCATCCCATTTGTGCAATGGGGAGTGACTGACTTTTCTGTGTGTGTATGTGTGTGTGTGTGTGTGTGTGTGTGTGTGTGTGTGTAGGCAATAGGAACAGATATTTTATGGCAGACGAAGTGTGAAATTGAAATGTTTCCTGCTCAGGTTTGGGTGTGTCACTGACCTTGTCTCGCTATGTGATCCCTCACAGCAGTCTTGTCAAAATTCAAATATGTATTTACATTTCTGAATATTCTAATGACACATGAAGGCCACAGAGTCCTTCATGCATAAGTCCAGAAGACAAAATGTCTCTCTACGGTTTTGTGTTTTGTGATAAGCATCAAAGAAATTTTCTTTAAAATCTTTACATATATTTTACAGCACAAAATGTTTTTGTTTCATTGCGGACTCAAATTACTATTACTGTAATGTTACCCCGACACTCGACAGATTACTTGTAGCAACAGTTTGTGCTGTAATCACCAGAGATAAGTGCAGAGGCTGGTCCCAGTATAATACATTTACACTGTATTTACTGAAAAAAAATCATATTTTGTTGTCTAGATGCATTATCTACATATTTCATTCCTGCCGTAAAAACAACTGGACAGACAGTTTGACTCTTTCCACTCAGCTGTTCATAAACTATTCAGAACATGACTGCAGCTTGTGAAGTCACATCTCAGCCTCTGACACTATTACCTTTCTTTTAGCAACATTTAGCAACAATGCTGTGCCTAAATCTAAACTAAACTACATTTTGCACATAAATGCCACATGTTCATTGGTCATTATTTTAGGTATTGGACTGCCAGTGTCAGTGAAATGTCTGAATGTTCAGTGTCTGAACAATTAAATCACTCATTCAAGTTCTGAAGCCGTGAAAACATACTCTATGATCACTGATCCTGAAAAAAGTTTAAGTGACTGTTGCTATTCCTGATGCTCGACACACAAACGTGTTGAACATGGGTTGAACACAGGTGGATATCAGGTACTGCTGCTGTTTACTTGCCTCTATACTGTGCATATCACCACAAACCATGGAAATACAGAACATTTTACAATTCTGTTGCTGACATTTTTGCATTTCAAAGTGATTTGCTGCAATGCTGTTTTTCACTGCAGATTCACACATAGGCAACAAGGTGTCCTCCTGCATCTTGTGTGAAAGCCTTGAGGGACTGGTGCAGTGGAAAAACCACTGCACAAAAACAGTGAACGTTGGATACTGTCCAACACCAGCGGTTAATTGGGAAGGAAGATTCTTGCCAGATCAAAATGTACACTTTAGTTAATAATGCTTGGTATGTTTACCAACTAGTCACTAGCTGCTGAAAATGCTGTTAATGAGAGAGAAATTGAAGGACTAGAAAACCAAAACAATAAGACAAAAATTGCACTTAGTTATTTAAGCCAGTGTTTATACAGAAAATATTCATTAGTGCAGCTTTAAAAAATGTCAGCTAAACCTTTTCCTGTATAAAGCAGATGAGTCTCAGAAACCTTGAAGTCAAGTCTTGGATAATCCAGTTGTCATTCCAACTTTGCTACAAGTCCATGTTTTGTCTTTGGTGGTGCCTCTGTTACTCGAGGATTAATAAAATAAAACCTCAGTGATGACTATTCACAGCATCTTAATCTGAACCAGAGGCCTAGGTGTAGACACACCAGATCAGTTATGAGCTTCCACATACAGTGGGTATTTGCTGATTTTTAATTTCTAAAACAAATGCTGTAGATTTAACATGGCTATTGCTCTGGGTTGGCCCCAGCAGGTTTAATCGTATGCTTGGGAGAATTTCTCAGAGGAGTGGGAGATGTATCAAATATTTACTGTTGGGTGCTAGCTAGCAGTGACATAAATTGCATAAATTTAACATGGCTGCTGAAGAGACAAAAGGCAGCACAATGAGAAAGAGACCTTCTGGAGTGTAGGCTCAGGGTTAGGATATGAAACAACAGATATACAGTGGGTACGGAAAGTATTCAGACCCCCTTAAATTTTCCACTCTTTGTTATATTGCAGCCATATGCTAAAATCATTTAAGTTCATTTTTTCCTCATTAATGTACACACAGCACCCCATATTGACAGAAAAACACAGAATTTTTGACATTTTTGCAGATTTATTAAAAAAGAAACACTGAAATATCACATGGTCATAAGTATTCAGACCCTTTGCTCAGTATTTAGTAGAAGCACCTTTTGAGCTAATACAGCCATGAGTCTTTTTGGGAATGATGCAACAAGTTTTTCACACCTGCATTTGGGGATCCTCTGCCATTCCTCCTTGCAGATCCTCTCCAGTTCTGTCAGGTTGGATGGTAAACGTGGGTGGACAGCCATTTTCAGGTCTCTCCAGAGATGCTCAATGGGGTTTAATCTGAAAGCACTGGTTTGGTTGGCGCAGTAAAAACAACATTTTCCTGTCTGGTTTTCTAATATAAAATATGAAGAATATTTAATTTGACTGATGAGGGTCATTATTATAAAGATAGTGTTTTTGTTTGTTTGGTAAGTACATGTTAAGTACATCTTGTCAGTCAGAATGAAATATCCTGATGTAGAGTACTTTGAAAAGTGCACTCATATGTCATCATAAACCACATTATTATGATTTACCATTTAGATTCATTCTGAAGATGTTAGATATTACCAGGCATCTGAGGAAAAGTACAACCGGGTCATGTACAAACAAATGTTTTCTTTTTCACAGATTTGACACCACATAAAAAAGAAGACAGTTAAAAAAAGGGGAAGTGGCAAATTTACTGAATCTCAAAACTCAAAACTGCTTTGTGTGGTCACACAGCTTTCTCCTTCCCATTTTTATTCAACCACCAAACCTACAACTGCTTTTAAGAGAAGCACATTAAATCACATTTTTGACCATCTTTCCCACATTTTCACACCGACTCATCTATCTGGGTGAAACAGACCAAAATGCCACTGAAGCAAAATGACATGTTAAACATGACGACCAACGTTTACCATCCAACCTGACAGCACTGGAGAGGATCTGCAAGGAGGAATGGCAGAGTATCCCCAAATGCAGGTGTGAAAAACTTGTTGCATCATTCCCAAAAAGACTCATGGCTGTATTAGCTCAAAGGGGTGCTTCTACTAAATACTGAGCAAAGGGTCTGAATACTTATGACCATGTGATATTTCAGTTTTTCTTTTTTAATAAATCTGCAAAAATGTCAAAAATTCTGTGTTTTTCTGTCAATATGGGGTGCTGTGTGTACATTAATGAGGAAAAAAATGAACTTAAATGATTTTAGCATATGGCTGCAATATAACAAAGAGTGAAAAATTTAAGGGGGTCTGAATACTTTCCGTACCCACTGTAAAAGAGAACAGAGGGCCATGATGACGCCATTTAATCTTGGCTGTTTTGCTTTTAGCAGGACATTGGACAGAGGTTGTGCCAACGAGTTGTAGTGTTACATGTGTGTGCTGCCATTTCCACATTTGTTTGTACCTGTGTGTGCTCCTCACATGCATGCCTTGTTTTTATGTTGGTGTGTGTGCGGGACCCTTGCATGTGAGTGTGTGCTTTTGCCTTAAATTGCAGTTGCTGTTTTTTGAATGGCCCAGTGAAGCGCACAATGACAGATGATGTAAATTAATAATTGCGGTCTTTCCTGTAGCTGAGTGAGGTGGGCCTTGTCCTCCTTCTCTTTTCCTTCTCCTTCCCTGCACATTTTCTTTGTCTCCCTTCCTACCATTTCTATCTTTTCTGGATCATGTCTTTTTCTCAGATATCAGCCTCATTTCTCCATCTAAGCCACTCACCACTTCTCCTATTTATATCTGATCTTTTGCCCTTTCTTTGTTGCTCTACACTTACAGTATGCACATGTGTCACCATCAACGTGGGCCCAAAAAGGACTGTCCATGAAAGAAAAAAAAAATGTTTGTGTCTATCACATTTACAAGGTGTGGTGGTTAAATAAGCCAGGGTCGGCCACAACACTCAATGAAACCAACAGATTGTTTTGCTTTTGAAGAATTCCTCTTGCTACCTGCTGCACATGGCATCAGCTTTTACACTCAGCCAATCTCTTTGTACAAAATACAACAATGACTTGTTTCTTCCATTAAGGATAAGATAATCACCTTTATTGGCCAAGCATGTTACACACAAGGTATTTGTTTCCAGTACAGAACCAAGGAAGCCATCTGAACTGATGGCTCTACCCATTGGGGGCAATTGGGGGTTCAGTGTCTTACTCAAGGACACTTGATATGTGGACTGCAGGCACTGAGATTTGAACCTGCAACCTTCCGGTTGGGAGACGACTGCTCTACCCACTGCACTGTCACCTCCCGTATTATACTATACTATGGCGTGACAACCATCATAACTGTTTTTTAAAGCCAGTGTTAATGTGTCTTAAAATGCTGCATAGTTAAATGTGACCTTGATATGCTGTTACACATTGCCAGAAGTTGTCTAGAGCTCTTTGGCCACTATTTAGTGTCTGCTGTCAACCATCTGCCATATTTTTTGTGGTGTGTCCAGCACTGTTGGCGCCATAGTTGGCCCTTATTTTTCAGCATGTTAAATATTTGCTAGAAGCAGTCTGCGAGAGAAAGCTCTTTTCGTCCTAAATTTGAAGACAGTTAAGTGACTATAGTCTGCTTTTTCTCCAACATGCAGTACACACATGAAGCACACTGAAACTCCCTGCTTTACCTTTCACATGCAAAAAACAAAAACATTTTACATTCTGCACCTCAACTGCCAGCACAGGGTACATCACACATCGTGCATATCGGAAGGCTGCAGCTGCCCTCAGAGTGCCACAACATGTTCATTTCCCTACCTGTAAATGGCCTCCACACATTCTTCTATGTAACTCCTTGGGTGAAATGTTAGTTTTAAGAAGGAGAAAGGTGGCTCTACAGTTGCTGACTGGGTTTAACAGGTGTAACCAACTGCTTGCTAATGAGTTTGCTGCATCAATTTTACGGATAGAAAATATGTTAAAGGGTAATTATACTGTACTGTATGTCAACGCTATACTTGCAACCTTTTCCCACAGCCCCAAGTGACCAGATAAAACTAAGGGTTTAAAGTTGGGAAAATGGTGTTGTATGTTACAAACTGAAAAAAAAAAAACTTTTTGTAAAACTGAGTCAAGTTGAACTGCACCTGTTGCAGTTCAACCTCTAAAAACTTTAACTTTCTTGAAGATATTTTGAAGAATTATAATCTCCACACTCTTGTATATTTAGCTGTTCAGGTTTGTTGTTTCCTCCAGGAGGCTCTTCATCCATCAGGCACTTACTGTATGAAATATAAAACAAAAATGAAATGGAAAACAAGGTTTTGATGGAGAAAACAAAATTCCAAGGTTGCGCTGTGACCCTACAAACTGGATCATCCACAGGGATGAAACATTGATTTTACATCGTGAAAAATAAAGAATGGCATCAGTTGGAGTGTCTATGTTTGTATCCAACTGTGTACTCATTCTTGTGTGTTTTTGCATAACTATACATGTACTCTGCCCATGATGATGCTTGCCAGTGTATATTTGTATGCAGAAAATTTATATAGTTTCTTGCACGAGTCTTATTTTGTCTTTTCTTAATCTTAGCCTTTATATGTTTTAGGTAAATGAACACATCTGAGAATATATTGTGAGCGTTTAACTTTGAACCATTGACATTAGTTTCCTATAATCAACTCGTCTGGGCAGAACGGATTAGAATCATGAAGGGAGCTACATTAGATTTTAATAGAACCTGTTAAGTACCTAATAAACTGGTAAAGAAGAGTAGTTATCATGTGCTAGCACAGGAGTTTGGCTGTGTGCCCAAAGAAAGTACACGAATCAAACAGTTTGATTCCCATTCATTTGCATTATGTTCATTTCAACATTTGCATGTCAAATAAACTTTGTAATAATGACAAAATAATTTAACAGTTGAGGCCTTTAGTTTTTAGATTCTTAACCCTAACCTTGACTCTAAAAATCAGGACTTAACCTTAAGTTGTGAGGACCATAAAAATGTCCTCACAACAGTCTGATCAAAAAGAAATTGGTCCACTCAGTGTAATAAACACAAACACATATACTGTATATATACTCAAAAACTTTCACACACTATCATGCGCTTTCACAGCTACATGAACACACACAATCACTGATGCACTGAAACAGATGGAGAGAGAAGTAGAGCAGTAGAGTGTCTATTGATTTCTGGATGAACATCGATCACATGCACAATTAATTGTTCTTTGAGGCGCAGCGGCTCCACTTATCATCCAACTTCAGGTGGAGATCAATACAGAGGAGAGACAAGTGGGTGGAGAAGGTAGGGGTTAAAAAATAAAACAATGTTTTTCATTCAGGGAAGAACAGCAAATGTTTCATATATCCCACTGGTGAATGACGTGTTCTGATATTTAAGGAAAAGTTTCTATGCTACAGTATAAAAATTGTAAATTACAAATACAAGAATATTTCTTGGACACAGAACAGAATGTGTGAATAAGGGAGAATACAGTCATGTCTTATCACCATAATGAGTGATGGAAATATCAAATAAGGTAATAAAAAAGCAAAATAAGTGAAAACACCTGTGTAAGGGCTTTAACTGGTTTAAGTCAACCAGTGAGCCAGCCTTTCAGGCACCTATCTTAAACTGCTTTACTCAAAAATCAGAGAGGCTCTTGTATTCACGTGAGAGAGAAAAGGTGTATGGTGTGAATTTCTTTAGATTTTCTTCATTATGGATAGATTTCATATGTGAGGATCCTGTCATATTTGGTTCCTTTTTCACTAATGGCCTGGCATTGCTCACATAATGGGGACCAAAACCTGTTTAGACACTCACACTGTGTGGACTCACAAGATGCTACCACATAAATCATTGAACTGAAGGGGGATAACTTGGTTTAAGGTTAGGGTCCAGGAAATAATTATAAATCAATGTAAAGCCCCCAAAAGAAATAAAAATCAGTGTGTGTGTGTGTGTGGCCTTGTTTCTATATACTTGTGGGGATAGAACACCAGGACCACATTGATTTCTGGGGACCGGAGGCTTGGCTCCATGACTAATTTGTCGAATTTTGCGAAAGTGACGAGGTGTAAGCTCCGAGCTTTGGTTTAGTATTAGGGTAAGGTTTAAGGTTAGGCAAGTTCTGGTTCCGGTTAAGGTTAGGGGGAGTCTCTGGTAAGTCTATATATGGTCCCTGTAAGTGTCAGAAATAAGGATGCATGTGTGTCTGTGTGTTTGTTTGCATGTCAGGAAGCCAGGCAGTATGTTGTGTACACTAGATTTTCATGCAGAACATTTTCTAGAGACAACATGTTTGTGTATTTTTATTCTGAATACTGTCTGCAGATATTCATGTGCATTAGCAGGACTCCTCATCTGTATTTGTGCGTCACTACCTCACTATTAATGTATATTGCTACACAGGGTTTTATTGATTAGTTAGCACACTGTTGTCTCTCTCTATTCCAGCTAAATGGGAAATTAAAGCTAGCTGTCACACAATTCTGCACTGAAACTCCATCAATAATTCAACTTTCCCCTCGGTCGACTCAGGTTCATACACACAAACACACATATGCACTTCATAATACAAACATACACTAACACTAACACAAACACTGATAATAATGCACACAGAAAAATGAAAACAGAAAGGCTCAGTAATAAACATATATATAACACAACATTATAAGTACACTTTTTACTGAATAAAGACATTTTGAGTGTCTGGGTCCAGTAAAGTCAGACTAATTTTTTTCCAATTTAAGTATAAATTCATTATTATCATTTATCTTTCACTGTCAGTTGACTCATATTGTGATTAGTCAATAAAGACTTATTGAAAGATGTGCAGGATTGTTCTGACAGCTATGTTTTTGTCCTTAGACCTTTGTTTTTATTACTTAAAGAACTAGGGGTCAAACTCTCATTAAAGCCCTCAGAAAATTTATTTAAGGCTAAATAAGCCACAGACAACAATAATGTTCTAAAAAACTGCAGCAGACCACTGCCCACTTCAAACCAATGACAGAGTGCAAACAGTATTAATAAAAAACATACTTTTTCTAAGCAAACCTATTCAAATGTAAAGCACCTGTAAAGCAGGTGAGAACAGAACTATATAACACAAATCAAAAGAAAAAATGAATACATCATTAAACCAAAACAGGTGAGCCTTCGGGACAAAAAAGATCAGTGTCACATGATGGTTGTTAAGGCATTTTGAATGAAACTCAAGTATGGCCAGAATTCAGAATCTCCTCAGAATAGCTGTGAATAGAGTGACTGATGGCAGAGCCTATGATCTTAGACTGATGATTATTTTCAGCTCTTGGGTTGAATGGCAGTATGTACTTAATAACCCAGAGAAAAAATTCAGGAGACCGAAACACAAACAACGAAAAGAGAGATAGGGAGAAATAAGAATCCCCAACTCCCCCTCTCCACAAACTGAGGAAAAACCAAACCAAATCTCCTATGACTGTCTGTGAAATTCAAATTTGCCCGAAGCCAGTCTCACCAGGGAGAGAAGGAGAGAGATAGATGATGGTGCGAAGGATGTTTGAATGATTGGATGATGGAGGGATTAAAAGAAAACATGGCCAGGATGATGATGATATGAGCAATGCAACATCGAGCTTCTGTCAGTGGGGATGGAGGCAGCACAAGACTTGATCGATGCTTACAAATCATCTATAAAAGAAAAGAAAAGCAGTGTGGGTTGGACAGAGAGATGGGGACTGAAAGAAGGGGAGGAAGTAAGATAAGTGAACAGGAGATGTGACTGAGGATGACAGGAAGTGAGAGGATTTGGGAAGACAGAGTTGTACAGAGAGTGAGATGAGAGCAAAGCCCTAATAATCATCCCTTCAGCTTAGCTCCCTCTCACAACAAATCTCTCTCCTTTTTCTCCCTCTTTACCCCCCTTCCACCTTCGTTACCCCGCCTTGCTTTGTCTCTCTCCATCTCTGTCTGTCTCCCTCCACCAGGCTTCCAGCTTCAGAGGCGAAGCTCCATCTGATCAATAATGGATGTTGCTGTCTCCTACATTGCTGGAGAAGGGCTGGTGCATTAGGTAATGCAGGGGCTACATTTAACTGGATGGGCTTGTTAATGCGTCCCACTGGGGAAACACCCTCCCAATGTCAACCCCCCCCAACCTATTTGCAACACACACATGCACGCACTAACTCACCCATCCATCCATCCACCCGCTCCTTCACCCACCACCATACAATGCAACTTTTTCCAAAGAGGAGGAGTTGAGGCAGTGTTTGTGAATCATGGATCTGAGCATGCTCCAAGTTTATTATTTTATTTATATAGCACCTTTACAAAGTTCTATACAGTAAAAATAAGGAATAAAAGTAATAAAATCAAGAACATGAGTCTGAAACACAATAAATGTGGGGCGACCGTGGTGCAGTGGGTAGAGCAGTCATCTCCCAATTGGAGGTTCAAATCTCGGGCCACATGTCGAAGTGTCCTTTGGGCAAGACACTGAATCCCCCCCCACCTCCAATGGTTAGAGCCATCGGTTGAGTTGGCGCAGCAGATGGCTGCCTTGGTTTTGTACCAAAAACAAAGGGGTTAGGGTTAATAAAGATAAAGGTGATTATCCTTATCCTTAAATGTTCATCAGAAAAGGCCATGCAGTAAAAATGAGTTTTAAAAGAAGATTTAAAGGAGGACTGAGAGGTTTGCCTGATAACCTCAGCAGAGGGGCTCAAACAGAAAAGGTCTGTTCACCTTTAGTGACCAGTCAAAGGTTCACTAATGTCTTTAGGGTTCATCCACTAGGCACCAGGAATGTCTGTCGACTTCGTGGTAGAATTCATTACTAGTCATTACTATTCCCCCTCTGGGGACCATGAACATCCTAATCTGATCTACACATCATCTCCCTTTAGCTGATTTCTTTCAGTCTCAGGGCACTCCTTACCCTGACCCCTTCTGCCTTATGAGGATTCCCTTGCTGTTGTCCATGAAAACCTGAAACATCATTGAAATTCACTGTGCTTCCCTGGTTTGATTTCTTTTTTGTCTTTATTGCTCATCATACAAAGCTAAACCAGAAGCTACGAGGGATTTATAATAAAGCATAAAAAAGATATTCACTGAAAACATAAGCCTAAGTGCATGCAGTTGTTAGGATGGATCATGTATGTGCAGCAATTGTATTACAATCAGTCATGGATTTATATTTTTACATTGAAGATCTTAACTGAATAAGCTCTGTGATTGGCTATTTCTTATTGAAATGCTTTTTTGGAGTTGTAGCTGGCTTCTGCCATTGCTTTTTTTATGCAATGAATAAGAGTCAGATAGTAATCAACAACAAATACTCATCTTTTGTGCAGATAATTGAACCAGAAGAGCTTCATGTACATCTAAGTCTTTTACAGCACCACTGTCAGTCAACTGTGGTGGAAATGTTGCTATCTGCCTGGTGCCCTGATATCAGTATATGGCAGCGGCTAGGCAGGCTGCAGTGTTCTTCACACAAGAATGTCCCAAATTGTCTACAGTAGATTCTTAGATAACAAAATTATAAATAAGAAGTGCACATGCCAGATGTTGCGCTTTGCCTGCAGAGACATGATGAATCCATGGTGACTCAAACTGCAGTGGACTAGACAGCTTCGTGATTTAAACTAATAAGATGCCTATATTTTACAGTACAGTTTCTGCAGATTTATGCTGGAGGGCTCAGGGTTGCTCCACACATCATCTCACTGTTCTCTATTTGAGAAGCTCTCTCTGGCCCCTCTCAGCCCCGTGTAGACCTAGATGAAAACCATGATTGGTCCTCTGTGGGAATTTTAAAGGGTCCTCAATTAGGCGTCCATGGGAGTGCCTGTTCATCCCCACTCTGCATGCAGGCCTCGGCTGGGGTCCTGAACCCTAGCTCCTTTCAGCTCTTTTAAACATGGCCGCTGGACTCACCTTGCAGAGCGACTCGCATCATATGCAAAGGAGAAGCAGAGGAGGAGAGAGGCAATGAGCAAGAAAAAGAAAAGAATAAGAACGGTGTGGACTGTGCAAATACATCTGTATGTGTCAGAGGGATAGAAAAAGAAAACCCAGTGAGCATTTCAAATACGGTGTTGCACTCAAAGAGACCTGAAATCAGTTTTCTATTTATGAGAGCCCATGACCATCCAAAAGACACTGTGCATACTTTATCCAAAGTCCTGTGTTGAAGTGACCTGATCAAGGAATAAGGAGTATACACCAATGTAAGTTACTTTTCTTATCAAAATGTGTATAAGAATTGACATATGGAAGGAAACATCATATTGGAGTCAGCATAAAAAAGAGCAAAGACAAAAACAAACAATAAAAGAGACAAAAGATGGAATATGAAAGCTTGAGGTCTCACAGATAAACAAGAGAAGGAGATGGACAGGGTGAGGAGAAGAGTGAGGAGGAGAGGAGGATTTAAAGTGGCATCCCCCTACATTTGGTGGTTAATGACTCCTGATGAGCGAGGGAGGCAGGAGGAGGAGAGGTGAGGGGTGAGGAGGGGTGGCAGGTGTGACTGTCATAACCAATATCAGAAACACACCTCACCTCATGCTCCACTGTTCACACACACACACACACACACAACTTAACTTCTCACCTCCCTTTCATCATGACCACTTATCCTCCTTCCTTTCTTTCCTCACTTTTAGCCACCCTTCTTCACCTCTCCCTTCACATCCTTTCTTTCTGTCATTTTTCACTCTCTCATGTGTTCTCTTTTCCTCTTTCTTTTGCCCTTTCATCTCTCACACCTCCAATCCATTTCCTATTCCCCTTTTATTTTTGTCACCACCCCACTTTACTCCATTTCTCCTTTTCCCCCCTCATCTGTAACCTCCCTCCATCTGACCTGCTTGCCCTCCTCCCCTTCTTTCATCCATACCTCCTTACTCTATCCTTTTTCTGTCCTCCACACCTTACATTGCTCTTTCACCCTCTCCACACTTGTCGTCCCGATTATGCAGATGAGTGTTTGTGGCGGGGCCCTAAAAAGCAGATTAGGGCCAGGGAGCCTCTTGATTGTGACACAACTATTCCACAGAGGCCAGCAGGAGGGTGGCATTAGCACGAGCATGTGCATGCGTGTGTGTGTGTGTGTGTGTGATTCAATTCAGTCGCCAATCTCTTGTGTTTCCATTCATTTCAAACTTGGGCATGGTAGTGTCTACATGACAGAGTGTGTGTTGAATGCATGTGTGTATAATCATATGTGTGTGTGTCATTGTAAGAGTGTCTAAGCCTGTGAAAGGGCAGGAGATGAAGAGTGCAAGATGGCAAGCCACTTAGTGAAAGCCCATATGTGTTTGTATGTGTTTATGTGTGCGGTTGTGTGTGTGTGTGTGTGTGTGTGTGTGTGTGTGTGTGTGTGTGGTTTCAGTGTCCTGGGACTGCTCTTAATGGGGAGATGTGGCAGTCAAACACTGTACAGAATGAGAGTGGCAATACAGTCTACTTTGAGATGTACACACACACACACACACACACACACACACACACATTATACATCCCATATGGTAAAATTCACTGCCTTCCACTTAAATGGAACACACAGTTAAGACTAACTTAATATCCAGCAGAAGCGTTCAACCATTGTGGGTTTTTAAAACAGGAATTGGTTGTGAACAAACACCCACTTTAGCCAGATTAGCTAAAGCGCTATATTTAGAGGCAAAACTGATAAGAAAACCTGCATATTCTAAAGTCACACTATAAGCAAAATCTACAGCACCATTGCATCACTTAATCATAACACTGATGATGCAGCTTGTCGCCAATGAAGCATAATTATAGGGTTGAACTGATAATGGCCACTGAATCGGTTAATAACCTTCAGATTGGCTGGGCCACCGCATTTCTTGGTCAGGCACAGTCACTTCCTGGAGTGTCCACCGACTGTTTGACAGGACCCAAGGATGCCACAAACTTACCATGGGATTGAAGTTGGAATCCTTTTTATTGTCTATTTGTACAGTAGAATCACTGTATCTGCTTGTCTATTGGTCTGTCCAGGGTGTCTGCTTGTTTTCCAGCCTTTATCTCACTTTCTCTGATGTTTTTCAGTCAACTACAGCACTGCCCTACTTTCAGACATGTGCAATCTTTGCATTCGACAGCATGTTTAAAGACAATTAATATTTCAACTGGCAAAAAAACAAAGGCTTCCATCTCATGTGTTTATGCTAGTGGGATGTGAACTTACTGTACAAATAGTGATGCACCTTGACTTGAATTTTTAAGGACTCTTTTGTTTCACTGCAACAAAGCAAAGAGAAACCCATTAGTCTAGGCTTTGGATTAAAGAGAAAGTTCATAGGCAATGATTCTGCTGAAGAAAGCTTTCATTTTTCAAAAAGAATTGTAAGATTTGAGTCTTATAGACTCTAGTTACTTTATAAGCTTTAGTTACTTCTCATACCTGTAGTTACCTTTCATAACTTTATCTTACTTGGTTATGCATATTACAGCTGTATTGATGATTGTCCAGAACTATTGAGCTTTGGTTATTTTAATGCATTTGTTTCCCTTGCTTATATATATCTTACAGCTATAATGAAGCAGAATCTGCTTACTTTGAGTGCTGTAACTTCTGTGTAGAGACTAGATGTCTGCATCTCTTTGTGACCAGACAGCCTATTTACATTTTAACAAAGCCCCACTAGCCCACACCTGGACACACATAGCATATCCCAAGTTCTGCCCCACCAGGAGGTGTCTTACACACACAGGGGGTCT
>NW_018127918.1:1758992-1778180 GCF_001952655.1 Monopterus albus
AAATTAGTGAGACGCTGAACATTGAAATGAACATAGTTTATGCGATCTACTTTTTTGTTTATGGTCACCCACCAGATGTGAGCAGACTCAAAGCCTGCTGCCACTTGATCTACTAGCTTGTACTCATTTGGGATGCCGCGGGGAACCCCAATTGCATCAATGTATGTGGGTGAGAATCTAGCTGGATCAAACAAGGTGTCCCGCTTTATCCTGTGTCCCTTAAGGGGATGACCAGAACCTAATTCAATGTCAGAGACTGCAGCTTCAACTACTGTAACTGGAACTATAAGTGAGATCATAGTGCAGGTACCAGACCAATCAGGAGGAAGAGTATTAAGTAATCTATTACCACGACAGTACCAAAACACATCAGACCTGGCATAGGTCAGACGTGTAGCATTAGCCCATATAGTAAGATTGTATGTGGTGTCACACCAATCAGGAGAGATGGTACCTACATTAGTTCCAGTAACATTAGTCTTAGTTACACAAGTGTAGTTATTTTTGACTGCAGTAAAAATAGGAGGTACTGCATCTTTAGGTGCCAATGGGCAATAATGTTCCAATTCTCTGCATGCGGGTGTTTGTCTGATAGCCCATTGTGAGGTGTGCAGTTTTCCATATTGCTCGGCCAATTGCCGCAACATGTCTCACACAAGTTGGATGTCCTCTCTCAACATTATCTAGCTTAGAGCTATAGTACATCAACACCTTTTGATCGTGACTCCTACTGTCATCCCCCCTTTGAAACAGGCCTACATTTACAATACAGTCCTTTTCATCAACATCCAGGTGGAAAGCTTGAGAATAGTCAGGTGCATGTAAAGTACATGTGTGTGACAAAGCTTGTTTGATGTCCACAAAAGCCTTTTCTGCTTGTGTGGTTCATACCTAAGCAAAACCATACTTCTTGTAACCTGCTTCTAAGGCCTACCTGTGATCTGACATTCAGTAAACTTTCTGCTGATTTTAAACAGTCCTCTCCTGTCATCACTTCTCGTGCTTCCAACAAAAGAACGGGTTAATTTCTAACAGACTCAACCAGTGAAATTTGCAAACTTATTTATAACCAAAAGTATGACAGAAAGTGTGCCAACAAGTGAACATAAGACTTGTGTAGTTTATCTTACACACCATGTACTTCAAGAGATTTAAATAGCAATCAGACAAATGGCAACAGCTAATCAGCAGCAAGGTGGAAATAGAGAGAAGGTGTTTTCCACGAACTCATCAACCTTGGGTGTGGTCAGAAGACCCAGAGGGGTATCAAGTAAAGTTAAGTGAAGTTTTAGTTCTACAGCCCAATACTGCCAATCACAAACCTGCCTCTTTATAGAACAGTATTAAGGGTAATTTTTTAAGTATTCTCCTGAATGACACAAAATGAGAGCACTCAGGCAGGAACCCTGAGGCTGCTTCAAATATCTTGCAACACATAACATCATATTATTTTTTGCATGTGGCATTTTTATCTGTGAGAACTGATATATTGTTGTCCTCAAGGACATAAGAGAATGTAAAGAATCCTGGATTATTTGTGTATTATTCTATTTCTTTAGAACTCTTACATGCTCTACACTAGTCACAATGAATTACACGGCCTTTAAAAGTGTTCTCCGGTCACATGTCCTTCCACATGGGGACATGCACAAGAAATATATTAAAATAGTCAAAACTGAAGAAGCAAAGTCACAATAGTCATTTCTTTCAGTCCCTAGTACTGTATGCATCCGTGGCTTGATGTGGGGGTTAAAATATACACCTTGTATAGAAGACAAAGTGCTAGGTGCAGTAGCTGCTACATCAATAACATAGAGATGGTACATTTGAGAAAAATTACAGCATCAGTCATTTCAACAAATGCCCCCAAAATAGATATTTTTAGTCTCAAGTGACCAAATCCTTTATTTTCTATGGTAATAATAATTCATTTCTGGTGGTGAGGAGAAAATCAGGTGATATCTGAAGTCCACACAGAGGTAGGTAGTTGGGGTGGATACGCTGTTCACCAAAACTTTAACCAAATTGTGATCTTTTCCTATGCTAACTAATTTGTGCTTGTTCCTAAATCTTCCACAACCTTAAACATTCCACCATAAGGTCATAAAATGAATTAAATTTTCCAACTACTGGCTCCAGCTTCAGGAGATGTCAGAGAGATTACGGTGTGGCTCTTCGGGCACAATAAGGAAGATTAAGACTGATACTGAGTTATGTGGTAAATGAACAGTAACAACAGTAAAACAGAGAGGGTGACCCCCATAGACTGCAGTCACAGACAGTCACACTGATCCTAATTAAACTCTATTAACCCTCTGCTATTTCTCTCACCTCCATCTTTTCTCTGATTCTTCTGTCCATTAGCAGGCAGCCTTTGCTGAAACAAGGCTGCGGTGGTGTAGTGATGTACCCTGAATAGAGGTGTGCAGCCACATTGAGTTTCCATCTACCTCCTTGTCCAGTTTTAATTAACTGGTGTCCAATGTCGAAGGGAGGATAGGAGTCAGAGGAGAATCTTAAGTTCTGAGTGAAAAGGAAAAAAGTAGCCGAGGAGGAAAGAGGAGGTGTGAGCAGAGGACAAGAAGAGGTGAGAAAGGAAGTCAGGAGTAGAGAGAGAGAGTGGAGTAGGGTCATCCTCCCTGCTAATTTGCTGACACGGGGGCATCAGGAAGACTTGGCCTCCTAATATGATTGTTTCTTGAAGGAGCAGAACTAGCTGTGAAGGGAACAAAAGTAACTGTGCCCCGCAAATCCTGTAGCCAATTAGTTGGTATCAATAATTAAAACGCATTGTCTGTGCAAGGGCTGAGGCGGCAGATTGAGTTTCCCTCAACTAGGCTAGATTGTTATGACAAGCAGTGCCTACATAATGATATTAGCCATTAATAATTCACTGCTGGGTCCGTGTCGCTGCAGGTGGCAGGAGGCCTGCGCAACACTAAGGAAGCCAGTCAGTCAGCTCACCAATTATCAGAGGTCAGAAATCAGAAATGGAAATTGAACACTTTTTTGTGTGTTCTTGTGGTGTGTGTTGAACATGAAGAAGGGGTCTGTTAATATGGAGGAGACATACATGTAGCACTGGGAAGTGCTATTTTTACAGTAATGGTGGTCAGTTCAGTTAGTCATGAATACATACGTACCAGTGTCATTGCCAAGATCTGAGACTTACATTTACATTACACTCATTTGGAAGACATTCACCCACAAAGCTTCAAACAGTCGACCTTTGACCTTTGAACAAAAAACCTAATCAATTCCTTGAATCCAAGTGGACATTAGTGCCAAATTTGAAGGAATTCCCCCAAGGTGTTCCTGGCGTATCCCATTCACAAGAATAGGCTGGATGAACATACAGATGTATTAACAGATGGACGGACAACCTGAAAACATGCATCTAACTGCAACAGTTTGTCCAGATTATCCATACAGAGGCTAGCATAACTGAAATGTCAATAATAATCCCTCATCACATGGCAAGTACAGTAGATAAGTTTAATTAGAAAATTGTATTTATTTAACTATAGAATTCAGGGAGGCAGTTTAAACATTTTCATTCCAAGATTTTCATGTTGAACAATTTTAATCTCCAAAGAAGCTAGTCATTATAGCCCTCAGATATATAGCAGGTTAAAATATACAATAATTAAAAGTATGTCTCACAAAATAGAAATACAAAACTAAAGTAATTCAAACTGTGGTATTTGAATAAATACCCCCTTGTAATACACACATGGTGGGTGTATGTGTGCATACCTGCAGGGGTGTATGTGAATTTTACCTCTCAGAATGTGGGCTGAGATGACTGACAGGGAGGTCAAAGCCGCACTCACTTCTCAACAACTGCAACATCTGTGCTGGTGAGGAGGGTACAACAAAGAAGAAAGATGCTCAGTGATGTGTGTGTGTTTGAGGGGGTTTAGGGTGAAGACAGATTCGGTGTCTATGTGTGCCAACCACCCCCCACACACACATCACATGCCTGTCTTGTGTCCCAGCAGGCCTTACTGTGGTCCAGCAGAGTGGATGCTGCCTGCTGATCAAGTCTGTCTGCAGAGCCCCATGAACAAGCTGTACGCCCAGGCCCTCATCACTGCAACAGATGCTGAGATGATGGGGTCTCTGAGGTCCCTTTGGTAAAGCTCCACATCTGGGCCCTGTGCAGCATATTTTTCTTCCTGTTTGTCATGTTCTTTTTGTTTTTAAGCTTTTATTGATGGTTTAAGATAAAATAAAAGTGCAAGTACTGTAAATACACAAATATACAACTGATGTTTTATTTTTTTCTGTTTGTCTTTCTCTATTCCTTCTTGTAGCCCAAATAAGTCAAGATGCCAATGCAGAGATTCATACACACTGACAAAACAGACTCCTGAAAGGAAAAGAAAAGAGCAGGCAATTACAGAAGATATGTAAGTACAGGAGGATAGTAAGAGTGAAAGGGAAATAAAGAAAAAAAGAAGAGGGCAGGGCTGCTGAGAGAAGTGAAATCCATTAAAGAGGTACCAGTCACTATGTGTGTTGTTGTTGACTCTGAGCCAGAAAATGACAGCAGAGCCCAGATGAAATCACTTAATAGTGAGACGAGGATCCTCACTGATGACACTGACAGGCGACATTTACCGAACTCACTGCTCTCTGCTTTAATAACATAAGTGAACACACAGTAGATATAGTGGGTGAAGACATTTATACATTATTTCAAGTTTACATGTACTGTAAAACTATTTCTAACTTCTACAACTGCACTTGACTCATGAGGTCACTGGTTTTGCTGCTTACTTGAAAACTCTATGAATTAGGCAACTTTCCTAAGTAAATTATCAGAAACAATTTGTTAGTTTTAAAATAATTTTGTAGATGTCACCTCCAAGACACTGGCTAACTGGGAATGACCTTTGTGTCTCTCGAAAGCAGTCCAACACAACTTAGCCTAACAGTTAATAATACATAGACCCATCAGCGAGGGAATTGTATTCTTTTTGCCAGCCAGAGGAACGAATAACTCCAACTGAGATGTGACTCAGATCATCCAATTGACATTTAACCACGTCTCCTTAAAGTGCTGAATGCTAATCAATAAATTAGTGACACCACATCAGATCTGTTGATTTCTAATTGCTGAGCTGTGCATTATTTATCTACCTGAAGTAGGCGAATAGTAAATAGACTCCACATGTTGATTACCAAGCTAAAGACTGATCACAGTGAATAGGAGATGGGCGTCTCAGAAGCACCTCAGCCAAACGAAAGCTGCTCCACACACACAGCCAGGATACAGTGAAAAAAGCGCAGTGCGACTTGTAAGTTGGTTTGGCGGGGTATAGTGAACCTGCTGCACATTTTTACCTTTTCAGTCTACAGTGGCTGGATGCAAAGAGTGGATGAGGGTGATTTTGAATGCAAAATTGAAGATTTATTTTCTAAACACTGATAAAGCCTTTTCTGTTTGCTCCTCGACTTTGGAGCCTCCTGAAAAGTCTCAGGTCCTCTGTTTTGTAAAAAAAAAATTATAATACATTTGTAGAGCTGTCAGTGAAAATTCTTTGTCATTGGTGTTGCTCTGTCTTGAGAAAGTAAACCCAGTTAGGTGCTTATGGTTTCTCGTGTATTTATCATTTATTCATATCTTTATACTATGCAATCATTTGTATTTACCTGTATTCACACATTAGTCTCACAAATTATTTGTTTTTATAAGGCTGAATGGGGCCAGTATGTGAGGGCCTCAGATTACTGAGGGAGAAAATTGTCTAAGCATTGGAATAGAAGGTTTCACCTTTAAGAATGAGGTCTGAATTTTTAGTCTTGTGTCATTTTTACTTTTCAAGAATTAAGACAAGCAGTTTATCTTGACAATCTCAACTTAGGTGTGACCATATGTATGGTCGACATGTGCATCTGAAACTGACACAATTATAAGTGGCGAACCGTCCTTTAATTTTAGTTAAATGTCAAGAATGCCACCCATTTACTTCCATGGTGAATCACATTTCACTAACTGTGGAAAGACAATTATATAATAAAGAAAATTAAAAAAGAAACACAGTCACAGTAGCTAACCTTTGTAAGGTGGAGCTGTATATAATAAAGCTATTTAAAGTTACTCCTATTTTAAGCTTGGCTGGGTGTAAGTTTCAGCTTCAGTATCAGTGTCTGTGCAGTAAATAGAAAAATGGTTCATAATTTTGTTGCAGCTCTGACCTTTATCCAAGTTTGTTCTGGAGAGAGATGTTTCAGTCCACCTCTGGAGAGACACTCCAAAGGTGCAGCGCGGCAAAGTGATGCAAACAGAGGGTTTGACTTGCCTAAAGAGCCTTCTGGGAATAAACTATAAATAATGTAACTTGTAGGGAGAGGGAGACAGGATGTTTTGGCCCGTTTCCTCCCCTCTGCTCACTCACTGTACAACCATGACTCCCTCATGCAGGTTTCCTCTGTATCTGCTAACTAACTGATGAAAATTCTCAGTAAGCTCCTCCCCTTTCCTCCACCGTAATGTTTGCACTAGTTTATATATTTGTTTTTGGCAATGAATTGCTGGCCAATTAAAAAAGAATAAGAGCTTATGACATATTCAGAGAGTGCATGTCTGGAGAATAAAGTCTAGGGAGGCTATGATTCATTAATGGAGCTATGAATACATAACTCACTGCTGTATGATACCACACTCACTGCTGAATTCACGGTGACATTCACATATATTTTCCTGTTCAAAGAAACAAGATACCATTACAAGCAGTACACGAAAGGATTATATGACTTTTTCAAACAATGAATTGCTGAGTGTAAACTCAGAGTGAAAATATCTGAATGGCCAATTCAATGGCCAAAATAAAAGTGGCTCTTTTTTGAGTTTCTATAGCTCAAAATCTTGCTCTGCAGCTTTTAACAAAATCTTGGATCCTGCTGTTTTTCTCTGAACTAAACTGCTTATTACAGTTGAGACTTGGTGTCTGAATTTGGTCCTTATTACAATTACCATTAATCTCAAATGTGATCAGATCTGGTCATAACTGATCCCAGCAGCTGATCTGTTATCCATGGCTGAGGTGAGTGAGTTGACCTACGCAACTGAGACATGAGACTGTTCTCTGCTAAAATCAACCCCATGGGTGCAGACATGTAAATCTGTTTACACACATTGTGGGCACTCTAAGTCTTTATGGGAACACAAAAAGAAGCCCCCAAAATTTAGTCATTACATTTTGGTGATGACTTGGTTTATGAGGGCAAGTAGTGCTTATGGATAAGTTTAGGGTAAGTCCCCAGGAAATGAATGTAATGTTTCCAGAAATTATGGAAACACAAATTGTTTGTCTGTACATCTTCAACAAGTTTTATAAAATGAACCAAGTATATTATTTTATGCACTGGCTGAAAATAACTACTGAACACAAAGTTCTTTTTCTGGAGGATGCATAAACTCTGTTATGAAATCGGTGGGAGGAGCCATCTTCACGCTCATCTCACCAAGACAAAGTACTCTCTTCAGGATGCAGATGCAAGCACAAAGAATTCAGTTGACAACACAGGCCTTCATCATCAGCTAATAATATGGATAAGACTGCTGTTGTTGTCGCTCTGTGCTGCTCGACTTTCATAGGTTCAGCTCTGTGCAGTACTTGGCTTTGCTCTGCTCTTTATTATTCTCTCCCATTCTGCTGTGTCCTGTTTCTGCCTCCATACAGTCAACAGCTGGACTTTTCTCTGCGGATCCCAACCGGCTCAACTCTGCAGCACCACGATCTTGTCTAATTGCTGTGGACTCTCTTCACACTAGCCTGCTTCTGTCTTGAAAAAAGATTATGTTTGTAGCTAGCTGTTCAGCTTTTATCTATATTTTAAGCCACACACAAGGTGTAGAGTCGGCCTGGAGCTTGTTACAGGGGCCTGTGTCTGCATAATTCATGAGAAGGAGCCGCTCACTGCAGTGGCTAAATAAAAGATCTGTCAGTGTTGGATGGCAGGACAGAGCACACTGTACCTGCCTTGCCACCTGTGTGTAAACGCAGGTGTGGGTCTGTTTGGGGTGGGTCTGTGTTTTTCTGTGTGCACATCCCCCGAGGTGAGATCAATACACATGTGTATGACATACACAGAGGTGTACACACTTCATTTTTCAGTGCACTGCTGTTGAGTGATGGTGGGTGGTCCATCCATCAAGGAAACCGTTCCACTCAGGTACAGGATGAGATATCATCATGTGATGCTTTATGTTATTCTTCTTTGTATCAATCCCTCCGCCTCCTCTTCTTACCATCGCATCTTCTCTTTTACCCCAGAAAAGTGCTTTTTTTTAATTCAAATGAACAGTGCTTACATAACACAATTATACAATGCTATAGTGAAAGTGGGTCCTTCAGAGAAAAGAAAGTCACCCAGGAAGTGTGTTTTGTTTCCAGCAGCAGTATGTTTGCAACAAGGCTGAGCAAAAAGCAGCAGCTACAGAGACTCAACAACATAATCTATAAAGTAGAAAGCTGCCATATTATCGGGTGATGTTTGATCAAAAGAATGTACTTATTATTACATTTGTATATACTTCTACTTTATCCCACAATCCAAATTTGTATTGAATCCTATTTCTGAATATATTTAACAAAACTCTAATTTCACCATAATTCACAGAGATGGTGGATTTGAAGATAGTCTTGTTTTTCTTTACTTGTTTGTTTTCTGATATTTGCCTTGTTTTTAAGTGTTAAGTGAACGTTTCATCGCTACACAAGCCAGTTACTTCTATTTATGGGTAAAATGAATAGGATGGCTTCCAACACGTTCATTATCCTTATCCAATTCAGCTTGTGAAGTAAATTGTGCACATGTAACCAAACAGTCAATATATTTACAACTTAAAATGGGTAGCATTAAAAGAAGCTCCATCTTAAATGACAACAAATAGGTGCAAAGGCATCTGTACTTTCACCTAATGCTACAGATTTAACCTGAAAATGTTCACTTGCACGCTTTGGGTAGCACTAACTCTTCATACTGTAGCAGATCAGGGCTGACTGTGAGAGATTAAATAGTTAAAATGTCAGGAGATGAGGCTTGTTGTGAGTCGTGAGAGGCATGAAACCGCATGTGGAAGATGGCAGCTGTAAATTGGACGATGGAGATGGTGATGTCTAGCGGCTGTGCAAAATACATGAACCCACAACAGTGTGGCTGTTCATTTTTTTTCCTATTCAGTCTCTCACCTGTTTCTTTCCATCAAGGTTGTTTTTGTCTTCTTCCACAACATTGCTCCTCACCACTTTTGTCTTTGTGGACCAGAAAAGAACAAACAATTCTTTCATTTTTTTTGCCTTGCGTCTCATCTTTCTCTCTCCTTATGAGATTATTAGGAGTTATGCACACTAGGTGGCTACAGCTGCATTTCTCAGCTGAAAGTCGTGGAAGGAGAGGATCCAGGGCATGTCAGGAGAGGAGACCTAGGGGGCGCTTTGGTCCAGGGATGCTGGGGAAGGGTGAAGAGAGAGTGCAGATGACACGTGGAGGCGTGTGGAGCAGCGGCAGCATGGGAGAAGGCCTGATGCCTCAGATGGGTCCCGGGTTGAGAGGAGGTGGTGAAGGAGAAGGTTGATCCCACTAAAATTCTTGGATTTTTCAGCAGGTTCAATTTATTACCAGCATGCCAGGAACAAAGGCTCTGCTTTGGGGTGAGCCACCCAGGAGAGTGCCTAGCCTTGGGGCTGTTTTCAGAAGAAAGTAACATGAGAGAAAAATAATGGGAGGTGGGAGTACAAGGAGGAGGGAGGTGTTGGAAGGAAGGAGCAGTGGATGGGGGGTTTTGGAGCTCTTGTTGAGAAAAGTTAAGGGGGATTTTTACTTGTCTCTGTTTTCCCATCTTGCTTAACTCCGTCTCCTCAGCACTGCACTCTTTCTCTGAGGCCTTTCATGATTTCCACTACAATGTTCTCCACTCGGGCATTTCTCTCCGCTTCTCTTTTCTTTCTATCAATCCTCCGATGCTCAGTTCTGGGTTTTCAACAAGGCCATCCTGGGATGTCAGTTAATAAAATAACAAAGCTCTTTAGGCAGACAAGATCGCTCCTCGGACTGGTAGAGAGCTCCCTCCCTTCTCCAGGCATCTTTTTCATTCACCTGACCCTCCTCTTCTCTGACCCCCCTGCCTCCATCTAACTATTCATCATTGATTGAGCTTCACAGGCCAACCAAGTTTACTGGGGTCTGTGATTCTGTTTTTCTGTAAACTGTCACTTTGTTTTAGAATTTTATCTTGGGCAACACAGGTAAGTATTTCAGACTCCACTGGTAGGATGAGAGGCAGGTTAGGGGCAGGAACAGTTTGGTAAGAGGTAGGCAGACTCAGGCAAACAGAATCAACAGGAAGCAGACAATTGATAAACGAAGTTCATATAACGCTGATGAGAAACAGGTGAGTGTAGGTGGGCAGAGGCGGGGAAGGTGGGAGGAGCATTAAAGGAGAACAAAGGCCAAAGGGCTGGGTCTGATACGAAGAGAGAGACAACATGTTGAGTGTGTGGAATGAATACAATAACAACGTATGGATGAATGAATGAAAATCATGACAAACAGGGCTGTAATGTGATGTAAAAAGTGTGCCATTATTTTATTTTTTACCTCCACCAAGGAGGTTATGTTTTTGTTCTGTTTGGTTGAATGTTAGGCAGTAGGTTACCAAACAATTAAACATCTGCCTGGTTTGTTAGGATTAGGACGATGTTTCATAAACATCGATGATCCCCAGAAGACAAGTCTCACAGAATTTGAAGATTTATTCCATTTACTCTATATTTATTATTTAACTCATTTAAATTGCATTCTGTATTGTGCCTTTGGAGTGATCTTGGCTCGGCACCCACGTCAATGAAGAGCAGCCACAGTACCAAATCCTCTCCATTTATAGACAATATGTCTAACTGCAGACTGATATCTAAAGTCTTTGAGATGACTCTGTAACCCTTTCCAGCTACACGCAAATCAACAACTTGTGATCATAAGTCTTCAGAGATCTCTTTTTTGTGAGGAATGGCTGACATCACCTGATGCTGTTTGAGTGTTTTTATAAGTCAGGGTAGTTCTAAATCACACTTACGTTCACATTTCATTGATTGGACTCCAGGTTTGTTAACACCTGACTCCAGTTGCCATTTAGTGACATCAGAAGCCTGGTGTTGCCATTACTTTTTCCACCATCACTTTGAATGTTTAATGGGTATGTTTAATAAAGACATGAAAGATCATGAATGTTTGTGTTTTATCAGTTTAGAAATAACGTGCTTGTTGATATTTGTCACTTTGGTGATCTGATCACATTTCATGACCAATTTATGCAGAAAACCAGGAAACTGCAAACAGTGCCATTACTTTTTCTTGTGACTGTATTTAAAAGATGAGGGACATTATTATTATTATTTGCAAGCAATACAACAAACACATTTTCTTTTTTGAAGCTAAAATTTCCATCTGGATCTCTACCTTTACCTTTACCTGAACCTAAAATATCCTACTTGTAGTCTTAGGGTTCAACCCACTCCCTAAACTAACCCCTGGAAGAGGTGACAACCTACTGAGATTGCCTCACCCCATAAAACATTCTGATTCCAAAGAAATAGAACTCAACCAAGGACAAGAACATACTTACTGCTCTTACCCATACCCTCTCGCTTAGCGATGTGAAGGCTACAGGCCAAGGCCTGCTGTGACTGATATGCATTCTGACATGTCAAATGGGGAGGCAGCGCGGCACTGCCCCTGGCAACCAGAAGAAACATGCTAATAGCGAAGTGCATTAGTGCACTCACTGATGGCACTGCTAATCAGAGAGGACATTGGAACCTACTCTGATTCTCCAGCTGTGAGAGTGGCTCCTCCATTACCCTTCATTGCTCATCCACCATCACCAGCGCTAACTCTACCTTGCACACACTTATACTTACCTCAGTCATCTGCAACTTCTGCCAAGGTGATTACCTTTTTGTTTCTGCATGTGTATGTGTCAAAATTTATCAAAATCATTTTAAATTTAACACACATACTGTATGTAGGGTGGCAATGTCTGTCACTAGACCAAATTTAATCCAGATCTGACCAGGATTTCGGATATGATGGACATATAAAGTTAACACTGAAAACCCCTTTTAACAGTTGCTTTCTGTCATACCTTGGCCTGAAATTAAGATAGCACCCTGAAAAGTTCAGGTAAGGATGAACAGTCTAACTGCCTATCATATCCTAAGAGATAATCCAGATCAAGGATTTTAGGACACATTTTGTGTTGTTCTCATTTTTTACATGAGACCCATTTGTGTGAGCGAATGTTGTGCCTTGTTGGAGGTACATGCACTCCTTGAGCGGTCCTGTTTCTAAAATCATCTGGAGCGTGGTGCTGAGCAGGTAGTACAGTATGTGTGCTGAGTTCACTACGTTACACCTTCTAGACACACGACTGTGTTTCTAGCCATCTCACCAATACTATTTAAATTTGCAGATGATACCACTGTGATGGGACTTATTTCAAGAGGAGATGAGTGAAACTACAGAGATGAGGTCCAGAGACTGGAACCGTGGTGTTCTGTGACAAACCAGTTCATGTGGGGACCATGGCAGACTGACAGATATATGCACCAAATGTGGACCTATACAAAATCTTATTAATCAAGCTAATTGAAACATTCCTGGATTAGGCAAAAGATAATATTTCAACCAAAAAAACAAGTCAAATAAACTCCTTCAGCTCATTATATACACACATCGGTTTGATGTTCAAGACATAAATCAAAGTCTCATCATTCTATTTGATATTATCCATCAACCATGGGGATATTATTAAGATCTATCAAAAAGCCCCAACTGAAAGCTTTTTGCTCCATGAGAAACACATACCCGCTTCCCCACCATCCATTCAGTCTGGCTCAGGGGAATTATTTAAAAAAAGAATTTCATTAAAAAGAGGGGAGAAAGAATATTAACACCAAGCAAAGCTGATTAAAGTTTAATCATGAGCCAACAGTCTTCAGGCTCTCTTGAACATTGGCCTCAACAGGTCTTAATCTCCAGTGGCTGACCAAACAAATGGGTTGACTGAAATGAAGCCCAGGTAGAAACAGGAGAAAATTATTGACTCATCCCCTGCTCCTTTTTCTGAAATCAAAGCCACTGACTTTATTTGGCATCAAGAGACTTTCTTTTGTTTGGGATCACAGTGATTCATATGGGTGATTACAGAGTTAGTCCATCAAATTATTAACAGTCAATGTCCAGCGTGAGCTCATCCCAGCATTAATCTTCTCATCAGAAGTCATCAATCCATTATTTATGGCTCAAAAAGAACATAAAGAAGCAAGACAGTCTGGATTTTTATGCTCAAGCTTATCTGCTGTCTCTCTCTACTTTCACTCCTAAACCTCTTCTTCCTCTTTTTTTCTCCTCCCCCTTTACTTACCTCCACCTTCTGCCTCTAATATACTACCAGTCAGAACTTTCCCATCAAATTTACAAACATGTATCCAAAGTTTGACTGGTAGTGTACATCCTCTCCTCTGCCTTCTCAATTTCTGAACCACTGTTGAAGTCAAGTCACTGAACCTTGAGCCCGAGTCCAAGTCCTCAAGGTCTAACTTAAAACCACTGACGCTTCTCTCACCACGTTAAAAGGAGTTTACAACTGTGTGACACAAGGGCCAAACACACACACACACACACACACACACACACACACATACTGTTTAGAAGTGAACAGTGTGGTTTTTTTGATATTATGAATTATTATGGCCTACTACACAAAAAAGTCCTCATCTCCAACTGCAGTCAATGCTTGAGACCCAGTCATCAGTCATTGTCAAATCAAGTCCTAAATCAGGTCTTGAGTCGGACTTGAATACTACAACACTGTTTCATGCTTTCTCTTCAACTCCTGCTCCTCCTGCGCCTCCTTTGCCACCTAGTTTTCCTTCTTTACCATCGCTTCTGCTTCTTTTCCTCTTTTTTGCACTTCTCCCTGAATCCTTCTCCTCAGTTTAATTTTCATTCTTTTCCTCGTCTTTCCCCTTCTTCTTATGCACAAATGTGCTTCCCTCCTCTTTTTCCCTCCTCCACCTTCATTTGTTCATGTCCTCCACATCTTTTTGCTATCTGACATCTTCCCCTCTTTGTATCTTCACCACCCTATATTGGTTTAATTTGTTTTGCTCCTGCACCTCATCATCAACTCCCTTATCCCATTTCCCTTCTTCTTCCACCATCTCAAACTTTCCATCCTTGCTCTCTATCTCAATTCCCTTCCTCCGTCACCTTTTTTTTCCTTTTTTCACTCAACCCCATCCTTGTCCTCTGTCTACTCCCTCCCTTCCTCTTCACCCATCAGAACAACCATCCCCACACTCTTGCACACACATTCAGCAGCATGAGGACTGAGCCCACACACAAATAGGGAATGAAAATAATTTGAATTCATTGAGGGATTTATGGGCTGCAAGGCTTGTACAATAATTCTGTTAACAAAAGGTATCCTTAGATGGAATTAAATATTTATCCACTCTATGAATAACAATTGGTGAGGGAACGGAGAGGCAGTGTTTACTTTTTCAGGGTTGGCGGGAGGGAAGATTGATTCTCTTCTGCATCTCGTCTCAGTGAGCTGATTACTGAAAAGGGAGGGGAGGGAAAGGGGGGTGACAGGGTAACCTGGGGCTTCAGGCGGTCATTACACATGGCACAAAGCTGTGTTCCAGCCTTAATCCTCACCCGGAAGGAAGCTGGGCTGCTGGGGACTCAGCGGGGACTCTGCTTGAATCCAAACTTGACGTTCAAGCTCCCGCTGCTTGTTTGTGAACCAGGAGCTTTGAGGCATCTGACCTGACTCTGCTCCGTGTAATAACATCTGTTTCATCCACATGTAGAGTCACATGAAGTGAGGTCACAGGCCTTAGTATTATACATATTTATCTAATACTTAAGTGGTTTGATTTTATCTGGTTCACTTATTTGAAGTGACATCTCTTCTACAAGAGATGTCCCACAACCCTTAACATTTAAAACAGTCACACAACACATACAGTGCTAGAGGCTTCCACATAGTCTGAGTATATGAACTGAACCTGAAAAGGATGGCAACTATGAGAGGTTGGATGTGCATGCATTAATTTAAGTTTGATGTGAGACTGTTGTGTTTCCCTGGTCTAGGGGGGCAGGTTTGTGTCACTTATAAGCTGCAGGACTGGGGTCCCATACAATGCAGCAAGGTTGCTTGTTGATAGGCTTGTTCTAATTGTGTTGTAAGTAACCCAGTTATTATTTTATGGGAAAAATTCAAAATGAACGCAAAGTTCCAAAAGGGGACAGAGTTCAACATCATATTCAAATTATTTACTCATGTCCAGGGTTGTCTCTGCATGACTCAATGCCACCACTGTTGCACTAGCATGTCACAGGTGTGTTGCATCAGTGGCTGATAACAAGTTAGACCAACCCTGACCTGCTGTACACAGGCTGAGAAGACATGCAGCCTGAAAGGCTTACCTCAGAGTTACTTAGAATAAACCAACATGATCCCATATAGCTGACAAAAATAGGCTGTTTATAGGTATGAGGTCATAATTTGTCAGTGGCCTTCAAAGGACCCATATGGATAAGCAGTTCACATTTTGCTGTTTTGCCATCAGTGGTTTGGTTAAACTGAGGCAAATAAACTATTTGGTTAATGTATGGGAAAAGTTGTAGTCTTAGTTTAAAGTCAAACTGTGAGAAAGCACTTGAAGTGTTGGACTGTGACATACAGCACAACCCTCCAGCCACAGATGGAGACACTATAACAACATCACACATCGCAGCACTCTCCCCCTTGCTTATGATTACCATGACCACAAGAGGTTTCAGTAGGATCATGACACCAGTGAATACTAAATATCAACCACAATGCATCAGGTGTTTTTATGAATCCTGGTTGATTAAAGCTTCCAAACAGGTGGGTCTATTCTGGGAGGCCACCAATCTCTCATGGATTAAATATAAGAGATGCTGAAAATATCCTAAAATAGGCCTCATAAAGGTACAGTTTACTCTCCTGATTTTACTGATCAAAAGGAATTTAAATTTTAATTGAACACCAGCAACGTCACACAATCTCAACACTGCAATTGCTTCTTTCCACCTGCTGTTACTAATTTCAGCTTCATACATAAAATTAAGTTCTGTGAGTTTGCACCTTTCTTGAACACAAACAGGGTGGAAGGGCTTTTCCAGCCCTCGAGATATAGACCGTTTCTTTACATACTAAAGGCCAGTGCAGCTCCCTGCTATACTGAGTGGAGCTGGCAGAGGCTGGAAACACTGGTTAAGCAAATTGGTATTTAACTGGAAACTCGCTGGCCTCTCAGCCCTGCATTATTCATTGCCTAGACAAGAAAGTAGTGCCTCATGCATCCCTCCAGCAGCAGCGGCAGCAGCAGCAGCTTCAGTCTCCGGAGCAGAGAGGGAGAGAGAGAGAAAGTGAAAACGGACAGATATATAGGGCAGTAAAATAAAGTAACTCAATCCACAAGGAGCAAATCCCCAAACACAACCAATCGTACATATGCCCTCATATCCACACATCCAACCAGCCTTCACACACACCAGTTATTGGTTACTCTGTCAGTTTGTTGCATTTAAAAGGGACTGCTGGGAAGATGAGTTTGCTTTTTAATCAAAGTGGCCCAGCAGCCCAATTCCAAATTTTTCATCCAGACTGTTTTGCATTAGTTCTCTTGTTTGTTATTGTTTTGTTTGCCCAGTGTATTGCTGTGTGGTGTTTGTGCTAAAAATGCAGAGGTCTGACAAAACTCTGAAGTGGTGAAGGAGTAAAACAACTATGGAAAAGTGTAAAAAAAAAACAACAACTAGATTTTATTTATGGATACTTGCAGTTAAACTGATTTATGTTTTGCATTATACCTTATAAGCAACATGCTCCTCACAGCTTATAATTTATTTATCGAACATGTGTGCATAATTCTGTGCATACAGTATGTCATACATTGCCTACTATACCTGCAGAATGTTAACCCATTAATTAGTAATGATGTGAAATGCATCATTACATTTTCTGGACACATTTTTTTTTTTAACTTTTGTTAACAAGGTAGTGATGATCAAAACCATTATTGTCATTTATTTATATTTTCCTTATTAACTCCAACAGATTGATTATAATAGCCTATAGTATTTTGACTTTTATTTGGTAACCCATTTCCCCATGAGGGCTATACAAATCTAAATCTAATCTCAAAGGAACTACTGGGATGTGTGATGATTTAATATGCTGCAGAAACATGAGCTAAAATCCATTTTGTAGTATCTGAGCTTTTCGCCCAGCTGAAACCAGAACTCTCTTCTCCTCAATAAATTTAATTTCATTAAAATTGTACTGTAACTAAACGCTGAAGTTTAGCCGGTGTCCGTTCGAGAAACGGGGCTTCATGTTCCAGCCGCTCTGCGTTTCGGGCATCCTGTCAGTTTTACAATGCATTATTGATGAGACATGATTAGAGAAGCACATCAGTGCGTCTCTTTGAACATATTTCTCTGACTTAAGTGGAAGTTCGTATTTATATCTTGTTTCTTCCAGTTGGTTTTCAAAATAGATAGCTGGATTGGTTCTGCCGGACGGTTTTGGAAAGTTTGGCTGTTCTGAAAAAGAAATCCCATATTTTTCTCCTCTCTTCGTTTAGACTATCTTTACCTCAGAGCTGAAGCATATAGCCTACAGTAGATGGAGCCTAATGCTGGTTGTAAAGAATAATACATGCTTTCTGGGTGTGATTTCGTTTATAAAAGGATCCAAAAAACGTCACATCATCATCCCCTCCAGAGGTTTGCCTGCCCGGTTTGTTACCGGTCCTGGAATGATGTTTCCGGTGCGGGGTCAGATGTAGTCGGATGGTTCCGCAGCCTGCAGGCCCGCGGGCTCTGTGATTGACTTTCGCTGCTGCTTCTTATTTTGTGTATCGATGCGGAGGTAAACATGCAGCAGCATCAGCAGCTGGAGGACGACTGTTGTAAATAATTCCGGTATGCGCGCGTTCATGTGTAGTCTCCATCAGAGTTATGTGTGCGCGGGAGGGAGAGGAACCATTCCGCTGGCCAGGTGCTGCTTTTGATGTTTGAGGTGAATTAATGTAGCTTAATGCACCTATAAGTAGGCTACCATGGAAACCCCAAAGATCCTAATAATGACAAGTCCGTGATTATTGGCTATTAATTATTAAATTATTTATTATTGAAATATTAATTATTTTCCCCTGCCATTCCCATTACTAACGTTTTATTAAGGCAGTCCAAATATTTTATTTAAGTATCTTACCAAAGCATTTGTTTTCCATCTGTTCTATCAAAATAACTTTTATTTTCTTCCTATTTTTATTTAATAATTATCCATATCAAATCAGAGCCCGAGTTCATCATTCTTAACTCTGTGAATAACTATTATTATTGTTACTAAAATAATTAGTCAAGAAGCCCAATATTATGACAAACCTAGTGCACAGAAGAAGAAACAAACACAAAGTGAATACTCCGTCTTACAATTAGCACATTTTCTCTCTTTACTCCTTTGCCTACCGGTCTCTTTTACGCGGGTGCATGTGATTTTTATGTTAGTTTACGACATCTAATATTTGAAGCCTGTGTGTGTTCAAGCGTGTGTTTGAACGTGTGCGCCCACACGTGCGTTCCTGCAATGTGCATTTATACTAGAAGCCGTGTGCTGCGCGTACATTTCATGCAGACGGGGATGAAGTCCTGCTCCTCTGGCGCATATTAAATACAGATACAGCTACAGGATGGGAAGGAAGAGATGAGCAGCCTGTTTTAAGTATTCCTTAATCTTAACATAAACTATGATTCATTTAACTTCACGCAGCAAATATAGGCCACTCAACTTGAAGCTTGGCGCAGACGACACAGGGAGGCTAAGAGGGGAATGATGCCGGAAATGTGAACTCATAAGAGGAGTTCATCTTTCATTTCTTATTGAATGTCCTCCTAAACCTCTTTTTCGTTTGAATGATCATTATTTAATGTTTTATCCATTTTGGACGTGTCAGAATAAGAGGCCTGCGTTGTTTCGTTTTTCTTTTTTTTTGTAAACCTATCACTCTTTTTTTTATCTTCTTCTTCCGTAGGATAAGGAAGGGTTTCCCAAGATCTGGGATTCCTGCT
>NW_018127918.1:1778207-1793279 GCF_001952655.1 Monopterus albus
GGTTTTCATAATTGATGCCACTGCATTTTTCATTGCATCTGGAATTTATTCAGTCGATCCTGTAACACGTTTATGTATCACTAAATAATAATAATAAAATCTCACGTCTGTCACCACATTTCCCCCCTTTTTTCCTTGCTCTCTGCCCATTAAGGCTCATGACTGGGCCGTTTGATCACAGCATTGCCCACCCCATATGCATATGCTCATTAGGCCTGATTAGTCATACAATGTTCCTAATTATGGTCGCCATGTTTTAATTACAGCCTCATATACATAATGTAATCACACACACATCTCCCCCATCACCATCCACCCATCCAAACCTGTACTCAGGAGTATTTTTAAATTATGCCCTGGTTATAGTAGATTGAAAATGTTTTTTTGCTCTGCTAGTCTGACCTTTGACCTTTGTTTTGAGCTTTTAGAGACTGACAAGGTGAGGTAAGGGTATTGTTTTTTTTTGTATTTTGTTTGTTCATCCACATTTGTGATAATTCTACACCTTCTAGACAATGTCTTGCATAAGGACAATGAACTGGATGAACTGTAACTTCCCAACATGATGTTTGTGTGTGTGTGTGTTGCAGATGGCTGAAAAGAGCTTCATATATGAACCTCACTAATACATCAACACTGACAGAACTGAACACTTCCTATTTGTGTGCATGTGTGTGTGTGTGCACATCTGTGTTTCTGGTAGCCAGCATGAACTTTTATCTCTATAACAGAATGCTAGTGGGGGTCGATTTCCCTCAAGATAAAATAAATGATAACTGGACAAAAAACCCCACACACAAATTAGACCTCCACTGCCTTCCTGACAACAGCCCCCACCCCATGCACACATCTACCTTCTTCTTAATCCCCAGCACACACACGCGTGCGTGTTTGCATTACTGTGTGTGTTTGAGAGAGAGATTGAGAGAGAAAGCCATAGTAATGTAACAGTGGGCTGATTCTCCAAGGCCCCAGCGCTGCACTCAAGACTTGGAGCTTCATTAAAATTTCATCTCCACAGCGCTCGGCCAAGGTCTATTTATGAAAATGCGCTTCCTCGCTTCATGGAAAACACAAGCTGGAGAGGAGTGGATGGAGTAATCTGAAATAGAGAGAAATTAACAGCATCTACCACTTATTTGTACAGACTCCACTCCCTTCTGGGTGGCTTATGTGCTATCACAAAGCAGGGCTAGGTCCACAATGAGCTGAAGGAACCAAAAACTGTATATATACTTTCCAGTTGACTTGACGTTTATATCTTCCCCTGCTGAATGAGACTGGGTTGCATGTTCTCATACTAGAATGGTTTGTGCACAAGGGATACTGGAGACTCTGGAGTGCTGCATTCAGGCCCACGTTTAAAGCTCTCTATTTCTGTCTTGATATCCACTGTAAGATTTTTTTGTACAAATGCACCCAGTGAGCATGCAACAGAGACCAAACAAAGCGGCTTCAATCTGTCCAGCCTGGTACAGACACCAGTAGGTGATGTATGAGCAGAAAGAGACCATTTCATACATAAAAGCATAAGAATTTCTATCTTGACCAACTGAAAGTGGATGATTCAGTCATGAATAACCAGTGAGGACGGAAACATTTCGACCACCTCTTTCAAGTACATTATGATCCTTAACAGAACACAAGGGTTAACATAATTGCTGCCAGGATTGCCCCAGTCCAAGAAGTATGACATTCTTATACTGCTCTGATGTCATATGAAGGAGGTCAGTGGGGACGATTGGGCACAAGGGATCAAGATTTGCATCCCTCATAACATATTATTATGTTTAGGGAATGAAAATATTTAGTTAGGATTAGTTAATGATTATGATCTTGATCAAATACGCATTATGAATGGGATAAAATGCGGTTCCTTTACCAAACTCACACTAAATTTAGTTAGGAGATGCTAACATTCCGGCTTGTGCTTTCAAGGAAGTCCTTCATTTTTTAGGCTTTTTGGGTCCAAAAAAGGACTCACTTGTGCCTAACTGTAAGAATCACAGAGTGCTGCTCCCTGGGCCTGCTGAAGTGACAAGCCATTTACTGTAGCTTTAAGTCCTCAGCATATGTTATCTGATTCCAACTGACTTGAGATATGCGTCGTGCAAAAAATAGAAAATAGTTCAATGGACGACTGCCATGTGACAAATGATGTTTTGTTTCAATCTCTTTGTTAAACCCCTTGCCACCTGCTCTTAACCAGTACTAACATCGCTTCTGTGTTGGCTGCATTCAAGCAGTAAAAGCAGGCGTCCCATGTTTGTGTTTTCCTGACAACTGATCTCTTGTGGTCTTGCAAACAATAACTACTGCCCCAGTTGCAGTTATAGTGTTATATCTCTCTGGGAGGAGGTCAAAGTGAATGTTTAGTGTCTAACCTGCAGATCACAGACCACAGGTAGCATCCCGTCTCCTGCCAAGAATCAACCCTGGATTTTTTTTAACAGTGACATAAATGAACTTTCAATAGAGACTAAACCATGATATGGGTCATGTTGGAAGGTCATTACGGACAATATATGTTGTTGACTTGTTGGATACATCAGTCACATTGTTTGGTTAGAATACACCCCCTTACTTAGCAGAAAATGGCTAAAAGAAACCAGCACCAGACTGAACAATGGCTTCCAGGCTGTAGTTTATTGGAGACACTGGAATGACGCTGGTGTCTTTGTTTTCTTGCACTGAGCAGTCTACATATTTCCCACTGACAGAGAGTAAGTGCTTCCCTTAAAGATGTTATTTTTTGCTATGTGAGATGAGTCACACAAACACTGAAGTACATTAACTTATGATCTGGTCCTTTGCTGACTGTGGGCCTGCACCAAAGAGGCTGTACATCACGCCATTTCCCCTCTGTAGCCATCAGGATGCAAGCACATTGACTGACTGAAGACTGAGGATGAGAAAACAAGAGAGACAATGTGTGTGTGTGCGTGCACATGACTCTTCTTCTGGTCTGTGCTGAAGGAAAAGTACAGTCTGGTTTGCTTGTTTGGATCTGACACTGGAAAACACAGCAAGGGAAAATGAGGCCTCCTGTTTCTTAATTATTTAAATCAAACAATTAACTGTGGCTGTCCTGGGAAAAGCTCTGTTAACCGCTCATCCACAAGAACAACAGCAGTCAGGGTGGAGTCTGGAGAAGGACAGATCACATGGAAAACACCAGCCAATAGAGGAAAACACAGGGACAGGGTTTTTCGTACTTTTTAATTATTAAACCAATATTAGTCAGTGCAGGTGCTGTACTGTGTGTAGGCTGCGGCCAGGCTTCTAAAAAGCATCACACATTTCTGCACAATTATGGAATTTTGGTATTATTATGCATTTCTTTTGGAAAACTGTTCATGACACCAGCTCAGTTTGTGTTAAATGAATGTATAAATAAAAATGTTTAAAAATAGGAACATTCAAAAATATTACAATCATATTATTACTTGTCCATAATTTTTGTCCTGTGCATTTGCATTCCCTCACTTTGTCTCAAGAAAACTTGATACACTGTTCACATTGATTACACGGTCAATTATATATAATTTATAGGCTTGAACTCAATAATTAATCTTTGATGAAGCCATGTATTACACTCTTTGTCATGCCAGCCAGAGTCTGTTGGGCAAAAACTATCTGTAGATATTGACAAATGCACAGTTCAGAAGTCATTTTCCCCCTCTGAACATGAATGAAAAAATATATATAATAAATCATTATATTAATCATTAATTTTCATTTTAATTTGAAAAAGAAAACTACAGCCTTTTGTCATTATTTTCTCCTTCAGGTCAGTTTATTTGTATATTAGGTTGGTTTCTTTATGTGCTGTCATGTGAATACATCTCCGTTTCCCTTCAATTAGTTTCAAAATGTCATTTTATGATTTCTTTTCATGGTTGAGAGGAAACATGAAACTTACATCCTGTCCCGGTACAAACTTCTACTACAAAGTTATAAAAGAAAGTGTTTTCCCTCTGGTGAATAAATGGGTCCTCTGTCAGCGTCCCCCAATAGCCTCCAGGCCCACGTTGGGACCCGTTGCATTAAAAGGCCTGTATTCAGTTGCTGGGAGGGGATCAGGGCCTGAGCTGCTGTTGTACGACAAAGAAGAGCAACTTCTTAACAAACACATGTAAAAATCAATAGTATCATTGCAGCTGATATTTATTATTCATTAATAACCACCCAAAACCACCTGCTGTCTGGTTTAAATATACAAGTTGACTTTATAAAGCAGAAATTTATACTTGCACTCATAATTCTAATTGTCTGTTTACTGATAAATATGCGACCACATTGTGATTACATTATACATTTTGTGTTTACATAATAATAGAGTTGATGTAGATGTTGGGTCTTACCCCTGCTGAAGAGCTGTGCTATATGCTTTTATTTTATACAAAATATTGAAATGATAGAGCACTTTCCACTGAGTATCATGAAAAACATTCTATCAACACATCTTTTTTTAATCTGCTGGGGTCTTTTACGTCTTGCACTATCAGGGTGAAGCTTCAGAGGAGTTAAGGAGTGTATAGTGTTCAGTCAAAAAGCCCATTTTCCAATTAAATATGGTGTTTGTTGTTGCTCTACTGATTTCTTAATTGTATTCAAGATGAGCTTTGCATTTTGCACATTTAGCATCTGATGGAGCATCTGACTGCACCAGTGCAATATTTAAGGGTCCAACATCTAAATGTCCAGCTGGATTTAAGTGTGTGTGTGTGTGTGTGTAGCTATCACCATACATAGTTTTACCAACCCTGGGAGAGATTACATTCTCAATTTACTAGTGTTTTATAGTATGTTAGTGTTTTATAAGATGGGTCATGTAACTTTAAACTCTGCGTGTATACATTTGACCACTTTTAGGTCATGAATACGTAAAAATGAAAATATCAACATTTCCCTTTCAAGAATTTTATTCTTGAAGTGTGGAGATGGGTGTGAAATACAGTTTAGACCTTTGTGTTGGGAAGTCTCGTTTACCCAAAGTAAAAATGAATTGTTAACTGAATAGACTGATTATATACAATTCTGGTTTATTATCAACATTTTTGGAAGGTGTGAGGGGAGGCTGGGACCTTGGTATTTATAAATTATTGGCTACAGTCTTGAATATGTTTTGTTCTTCTGGGAAAAATAAGATTGGTCCCTCTAACCACATCTGGTATTTCTGTATTTGGTAAAATGCAGACAGTGTCTTCCTTCTTGTCTTTAAATCTTTCCCCTTGGTTTTAAACAGTTACAAATTAGTAGGCTATCACTTATGAAACTGTACAGTCTACCTAATAGTGGTCATTAGAGTTTACAGATATCCTGGTCAGCTCAATTGAACCTTTTTATTACCTTTATTTTTTTCTAAAGTTGTTTGAATAATGGTCAAGGGTCAAATTTTCCTTTTTGCTTTTCAGGCTTTCGAACCTTTGAAACGCAGCGATCTGGTTTGGCTCCGCCCTCTGAGGTTCCAGGGTATTTTCTGCCTGGCAGAGTCTATATTAGAGCCATGAGACCTGCCTGATGTGATAGAGCAGTTTAGTCCTCATACCAGCAAAGTTGATCAATATTAGAGTCACTCAAGTATCAAATCCTATTCATCACCGCTGGGAAGCAGCTTTCAGACACACGTCCTTCACTTCCAGGCTTCTCCTGTTTCAGAGCAGCAGCTGCTCTCCTCTTTACGCGCAAGCACACAGAAGAGACAGAGACGCAGACAGACTGCTGCTCAGAGCTCATATTACATTAAATCTATCTTTGAAAATAAGACAATTAACACCTCTGTCAGCAAACACAGGCTTGATCTGTGGTGTAGTGGTAATAAAAGCTGAAGTATTCATTCATTTGGACATTTTTTATTATTCTTTTAGCATGGAAATCTGTTTACTAAAGTAAAACTGTTTACTTCAGTTTCATTAAAAAAAAAGCTGTCAGAGAAGGAAGTAAAACGTGCACGATTTATTTCAGCTTCTGTCACTTACACAGACACGTGTAAAGCACACTTTCACAAATGAAATGTTTTTTTCTTTTCCAAAATAAATTATGTTTAAATAAATAAGGGCAATAGAAAGGAAAGAAATACAACAAAACGTAACGTTTCTCCAAAAAAATGTATAAGGCCGACTATTTCCCTTCATCATCTACAAAGTGCGCTCCAAAAAGGTGTCATTAATAATAATAATAAGAATAATTTGATTGTCAAAGCTTCATTGCAGTGAACTTGAACATACACTTCACACATCAGTGAGTTTTCTAGGCCTAATTCACCATTAAACAAAACGGGGGGAGAAACACATAAACAAAAACAAAACTGAGCCTATACTCGCCTTATTTTTTATTTACGGTGTGTTTTTAAATCACCATGAACGTGTCAACACTTGCGTAATGAGGTAGACACACAACTACACCGTGTGAATGTGTGTATTCGTGCGTGTGTGTGTTTCTTCTTATTGCAATGCATTCACTTCAGGGGTGGGGGGGGTTGTTTTCGTACTTTTGGAGCCATAAACGCACAGAAACCACCCATTTCCCTATGACGAGTAAACCATGCAACGGATTACAGGAGTTATTGTGCCTCATAAATTAGCCACAGGATGATTTGTACTCGTTTGGTTTGATCTGTCCCTAAAAACTATTCAATTCCCTACAGAAACAAACACCTGGGAGAAAAGACAGCGAGAATTCAGTTTCAGTGAGCTTTTCCACACACGGGGGTGCAACATATTCACAAATATGTACAATGATAAATATAAAAAGCTATTCCGACTAAGGAGGATAATAACAGTTATTCCTCGATTCTCGTCGTTATTATTCTTAATTCTTTGTACAATAATTGCCATGTGAATAAGTGGGACGGAGCGTTGTTCCCCGAAATGTTAATCAGACTCTTCCCTATTTCTGAGAGCATCGGCCTACTCTGTGGGGAAGGATAAAGATTTGAGAGTCTTAAGTTTTTGGACAGTGTCTCAGTCTTTTTCATGCAGTCCCCGGTGTTCCGCCTCCACTGTCAGAATGAAAAAGGTACACTGTTGATTCCAGTTATTTTTTTTTGTCATTTCGTGAAACTGAACTTCCAAAAACAACAACAAAAAAGACTTCCTGTTTATACAAAGTGGATGATTAGTCACTGGGTGCCCGATATCCAAACCTATTGTCCTTACACTACAGCTGAAACACTCCAGAGACACGTTTTTCTTTGTATCTGCTTCAAAAGCAAAACGTTGCTGCCTGTGTATACTTTCTGTGAAATCCTTCCCACAGCTGGTGTGCTGCTGCTCCTATACAAGGTGTACAACACTGTAAAGAATCTCAAAAAGACATTTAGTCCCTTATTTTGTTAGAAAATATGATTACTCTTCAATAAATAACGAATTCAGCCAATGAGGTGGTGCAGCATTGTGCATTTTGATGCAGCTTCATTTCAGAAAATCTAAAAAGCAAAAATCACAACTTTCTCAAACTTTTCTTTAAAGAAAAAACCTCTACATTAAGATATTAAATGACTTGTAATTGTAATTGATATTTTAAGTGCCGCTGGCTGTGTGTCAGACAAGCCCAGCCCAGTAACAAAAGGCACCACGGTGTACCTTGTTCTTCTGACAGTGTGCACCACCACCAGCAGCAGCAGCAGCAGCGTGTCTCTGATTTGTCTCTGTAAACGGGGCAGAGGCCCACAGGTTCTCCTTGCTGGTCTCAGTGCGTCGCAGAAAACTTCATTCGTTTCTGCTTTTGCCTTTGATTGCAAAACCAAACTCGGACCACATTCTTTTTCAGGTCCAGTTTCTCGGCGATTGCGGCGATCTTCTCCGAGGAGGGCCTCGGCTGCACGGCGAAATAAGCCTCCAGGGAGCGCTTCTCTGGGGCCGCGATAGACGTGCGTTTCCTCTTTTTGTCGCCCCCGTTGAAGATCTCCGGTTTGGACATCTTCTCCCTCTGCGCCCGCTCCGCCTCCTCCAGCCAGGCCTCCAGGATCGGCTTCAGGGCCACCATGTTGTTGTGTGACAGCGTCAGAGACTCGAACCTGCAGATGGTACTTTGGCTCAGACATCCGACCCCGGGGATCTTAAGGTTGGCCAGGGCCGCGCCCACGTCTGCCTGAGTCACCCCGAGTTTGATTCTCCTTTGTTTGAACCTTTCAGCGAACGACTCCAGCTCCCGGGGATCCGGTTCTGCGTCTCCACCGGCGGTCCCGAGGGAACCGTGAGAGCTCAGCCCGTGTGGATGCATGTTCATGGACTGAGGATGGTGGTGGTGCTGCATGTGATTGATGGCTGACATGTGTACGGCGGCGTGGGCGTTGTGCGAGGCTGAGGAGCAGACGTCTGAGCCTGGCATGCCTCCCAAGGAAATGCCCGGTGTGAGGTGGTCCAGCAGGTCGCCCTCCAGCCCCTGCGCAGGCTGGTGATGCGCAGGGTGATGGTGGGAAGTGAGCACTGATGGGTGGTGCAGGTGCGCGGAGGAGGAGGTCGGGGTACAGGTCATGCTGGTCATGGTGGTCATGGTGTGGTAGGTCGCATCTGGCTTGAAGGGGTGACTCTTCTGGGCCACGATGTCCACAGCGGCCAGAGCCTCAGCTCTCTGCAGCAGAGTTTCATCAAAGCCGGCGAAGATGTTGCCCTGAAGCTGCGAGAGAAACAGTCAGGCTGGTTAGATGAGAGAATCTGACGACATCATAATTCATCGAATTAGTACAATTACCAATTTATCTTTTGCACTATGCCTTCATTGTGCACAGACTTCATGTTACGCACGAACCACATCGCTTCTATAGATTATTTCAATTTCCTTGCAGAGGTATTCACATTCGAATTGATGAAAAAAGTGAACACTCATGTTGTAATTTCAGGTGAAACTGTAGCAAAAATTAAAGTCAAAAAACAAACTTCTGGTCAAGAATCAAACGAACAAACCACTCACCGCAAAACGTTTTAAATATTTCACATGTTACATATCAAAAGAAGTTTTATTATTACACAGCATTATTTTACAACACTTTAAAAAGGTTCTAGTTGAAGTTACTCTGCCAGCCAGTTACTAGAATTTTAAGCAGCTGAGAAAGTGTTTGCAGGTTACATCTTAACTATACACAATAGTTCCAATATGCAAATTGAGATCTACTGCTGAAATGCTCAGGTCGCAGTTAATATTTGTCTCTATGCAAAAATTGAAATAAACTTCATCTTTGGCTAAAACTTGTAAAACAGTGCAATCGAATGCAGCTTGGACATTACTCGATCTGTCCAGCGCCTAGAAAGTGTGTCAGCGTGGATGGATGTTCATTTAAAATTAATATTTACGATCTCCTGAATAATTTCTACTGACAATGAAATGAGACGAGTGCGAGTCTGAATATGAATGGGACAATATGAGATAACATGCGCGTAGAGATTCCGCGCCGCCCTCTCCTCTTCCTTTGCCTTTTATCTCACTTTTTCAGCAGCAGCGCTCAGAATTTGGCTCCTCAGAGCCACGTATGTGCGTCTTTACGCACCGAGCATCTAACCAGATCATCTGGTCTTCTGTGTTGCCCTCGTTGTACTGCTAGTGGCGTCTGACCCATCTTGTTTTATCTACAACTGGAATGACTTAAACTGTTTGCTCGATGTTCTATTCGAAATTGTGGCTTCTGTGGTTAGATAAAATCAGTTATGTGTTGTCCTATAAACTTATCCTATTATAAATCCTTTAAACTAATCTGAAAATCATGCAATGAGCGTGTCTCTAATAGTGTAAAGCCCACATCTAACAATTTACTTATCAGATTGACAAATACTACTACTAATAATAATAATAGTAATAAAATGAGCTAAAAGTTAAAAGTCCTATTTAATTTCCTTTTGCAGTCAATTTTCAGACTTTCAGGGTTTTGGAAGTTTTGTTGGAAAATGTCAGGGGCTGCAGGATTTCAGTAGCAAAGTGAATTTCGGACTTACCGACGGTGTGGGCAGGCAGGCCCTGCGGATGGCCTCCGAGCTGGAGTGCAGAGGAGTATATTTGGGTTCATGGAGGATGGGGTGCATACTGAAAGGCTGCTTGCTGTTCATCGACATCATGATTGCAGAAGTGAGAGAGGGTCGTTGTCCGTCTTCCTCGGTCGGCTCCGTTTTGGTGGTTTTCTATAAAGAAACGCCTCAGAGAGGAAAACCCTGCTTGATGCAGACAGACTGGATGAAAAGTCGTTTATGATCGGCTTCGTAGATGCAGTGCAGGTTCGCTTAAAAGTCAGAAAAAAGAGGAGAGGTAACTCCTGTGGTCCTGCAGTTCTCCTGACTCCTTTTCGCTTGTGAATGACTTCTATAATAAAGATGCTCCTAGCCTCCAGCAGCCTATATTGGACCACTGTCGCGCAGGCTGCTCCTCATTGGTAGATTCTACCTCCCTCCATCTGGAGGCCTCAACCAATCACGTGGAGGTCACCTTAGCCACGCCCCTAAATGTGCCTGCTGGATGGAAAGTAGGAAGGGTGCTGTCTACACTGTAAAATATTCACAGAAATACCTCAAAATCAACTCTTGCAAGAAGAAACATATTTCCATATATCGAGATTAAACATTCAGTAACTGTGATTTATTTGATTTTGATTTGATTTGATTTATTCTTTATCTAATAAAAAACAACAGGTTTATTCTTTATTCAAAAAATAAATAAATAAATAAATAAATAAATCAAACAGTGCATCAACTACATGCGTTTGCATGAACCTGCCTCACACATCTGGACCTTTAATCCAAGTTTGAAAGTTTATGAGAAAGCGTGGACTGGCCAAAATGTCATGGTGAGGACATTTTCTCATTTTCTCAGCCTTTCTCATAAACTTTCAAAGGGCTGTTTGAAAGCCCTTTGAAGCCCTTTGAAAGTTTATGAGAAAGGCTGAGAACATGAGAAAATGTCCTCACCATGACCACTATTTGCCTAACACCTAACTTTTATCATAACCCTAAACCTAAACCTCACCTTGACAATAAGCTGTCACCCTAAACTTCAGTGGTTTACGTAGAGGGGACTAGCATTCGATCCCGACAATGTGCCTAAATAGGTTTTGGTCTCTACAGGGTGTGCTCATGCACATGCACACACACATACACACATAAGATATTCAGCTACAATTATTAATTGATAGCATATACATTGGAATTCCTGAGCCTGAACCCCATTCACTTTCTTTGCAATTAATACATTATTTACTCATGCTTCATTTAGTTTGTGGCTGCAGTAAGGGTGCCCCTTATCACACACACACACACACACACACACACACAGTAGTGTCTTACTATAGCTGTGAGGACACTCATTGGCATCCAAACAAAAACAAAAAAAAGACCTTGACACACACACATACACACTGAATTCTCACAAGTAAAGAAGAAATAGGCCTGAACAGGACCTAAAGAGAACAAGCAGTAGACAATGAAATGTTTACATATAATACAAATGAGCTGTAAGGTCAGCAGGGCATCAGCTTGTCAGTCAGAAAAAAAATTTCCAGCAGGCAGACAAGTAGGTAGCAAGATGGAATAATTATTGTGATAATCATCCAAAAGGGGTTCCCCCAAAAAGAGGGGTCAAAGAGCAGACAGAGGGGTTGTTGAGCTAGGCTAGAGGCCTCCATGATAAACAGTCCCTCTCTTTATGTGATTATGTTGCTACATGGGCATTAAGAATAATATAATAATGAATGAGGGCTGAACAATGTAAAATATCAATTACAAGTAAAAATAAGATACACAAAGTTCTTCTAAAATATTATGCAATCAATTCACTGATCTGCATAGAAAACATCTATGTTGTGCAGAGAAGGGTCACAGTTTTGTTTCCCTGTTTACTATTGATACAGAATGACAAGGTAGATAACTTCAAGATATTATTATGAATTCTGAAAATTAAAGGACTATAAGGGCACTCTGTGTTAAGGGGTGTTGTTAGGACTGAATGTCATTTTACGCATTCCAAGCCTTGTAAAGTGATATTTGTCATGTGTTGGATCAAATGATCTGATTCAAAACTATTAATTAAAAAGGAAAAAAAGTTTGAGTTACTAAAATGGTTTAATTGTCTTTAAGTCAGTGAAAAAATGTTTATTTATTGTAAGTGACAATATGAGTAGATATGGTAAAAATGAGACTGAAAACAGTGAAGGAGGACAATAAAACAATAGAACAAAGAGTAAAGGTGACAATATAACACTGAGGTAATGGGGAGATATATCGCGATGAGAGATAAAAGGGAAGAGATATGGAAACAGCTAAGTGTTAATATATTGGAAAAACAAAAAAGGGATTAAACCCAGCTGTTTATTCTACTGCTTCATGATCTTCTTGGCAGTAAAACCTGTAAATATGCTTCACTGTATTGGGCCTTGCCTCTGCTGTAACTCTGCCTCTTGGTGTGCTGTCCTGTCTGAAACTCCAGCCCTGACTCACTGGCTTTGCCTACAAAAATAACAGCAGTGTCAGTGACGGCCAGCAGGAAACCTGAGTGAGGCCCATTGTCCTGCTGTAGCCATGGCCCTCCAGAGAGTCCCCAGGACCCGCTCATCAAATATACATCACCTGCCTCCACTGGGATGCTGGCAGGCAGGATGCTTCTCTGAGAAAGCAACAGTGAACAGACTAAATACAGGGAGTCCAGCTGGGGTGGGATGGAGGAGAGACAGAGGATGAAAGGATGGACAAAGAGTACAGGCAAAGGAGATTAGAGAGAAAGAAGCAGTCAGGGGGAAGGGAAGTGGACTTTTGCAAGAGAAAGTGACCAGACTAACAGTTTATTAACATTGCTTGAAACTTGCTATATTGATACAGCATGTGCGGTTTGTATTTCTTTTAGATAAACGCTTACACTGAACTATTAACAGTGGAGACATCTACAGTCAGTCGCATTAAAGGTGGTTGGGCTCTAAAGGTGTTGTTGCCCCATGAGCATCCAGAACATCTTCAGCACTCGTGGTTATACAGTAGATCAGCAATGTATTAGAATTATACTACAGAAACAAATGCAATTTTTCCAGAAGGTATTTCCTCATTAAATGTTTTTGATTATGGTGGGGAAAGCAGGTCTAACATGTCAGTCAACATCATCTTCATACATCAAACCATTTAGTAAAGCCTTGTCTAAACCCTGTTGTTCTGGAAGAAATCACTCACTCCCATCAGAAATGACCTTCCCTCTGAGGGTGCACGTGAATCCAAACCATGTCAGGAAAACACTCAACCCAACAACATCAACGAGGCACCAGACCATCTCACCGCTGTGTTTAATCATACACACTTCTGATTTTCACGTATATTTAAATATGTTACTTTGGTCACTAAACACTCCCCAGTTGCGCGATCTTTATGGCTGAACCACCTGCTCAAAAACATGAACCGTCATTTAAAGTCACAGATGCTTTTTCCTTTTTTAGCCACTTCTCATGACTTCACAGGGCTTTTTGAGGGTTAAGACAGGGTTTTACAGGACTAAGGTTAATTAGGTTAGGTTAGGGAATGTAGGTGTTGTCACAAGTATAACAAGACACAACTGTATTTTGTCCTCCTTCTTCCTTTCTTGTGTTTCATAGACGGCATAAGTTGGAAATACTTTCCTCCTTCTTCCTTTTTTTGTGTTTCATAGACGGCATAGGTTGGAAATACCCACACTTCACACCCTCACACACTACAATCTTGTAAAACACTCTATATCTTTTTGTAATGTCATGTATCTGTTGTCTTGTCTTGATGTTCAGTCCTGTTTTGTCAATGTGTTACTTTGTTTCAATAAAAAAAAAGACAACTGTATTCATGTGAGTGTGTGTAACTGGCATTACTTACACTGAAACCATTTACATAGTGTGGGAACTCATTTTCCTTGAGTGGAAAGTAGCTAATTACTTTTATTCAAGTACTGTACTACAATTTTGAGATACTTTAACTGTATTTATTTGTTATTTTATAGATCAAAACAGAAATAATGTGCTTTTAACCACACTGCATTTATATGATAGCTTTTGTTACTAGTTACTTTGCAGTTAAAGATTTGTAAATAATCAATTAATAAATTATAATGTATTATTGTGTGTAAAGCCACTTTGGCAGTACACACAGTAGTTAAGATTAGCCTCACCTTTACCAGCAGCAACATTAATTATGTATACACATTACAGGGCACCTACACTTCTTCAGTGTGATGAAATAGACCTTGGAGTGCTGTCTCTGTCATAACATTTAGGGAGGGGGCCAGAGGATTTGACAGAAGTGAACTTCCAAATTCAAACTAACAGTTACCAATATGGACTGAAAATACTGTTTTTACACACAATATAAAGTTTTTGGGAAAAATGACAGCATGCAATTATGTGTACAGCTAAAAACGAAAAAACAAATCTAGTGTGTGTTGTGTGTTACCTTTTAATAAAATAAATAATACTCTAATAGTCTAACTAAATACAATATACTATAACAGGCCATTGTATAACAATAAGTAATAATGAGCACTTGGGAATGTTAAGTACAGTATATTCTGATAGTTATGCGCTTGTACTTTTACTTAAATAAAGTTTTACTGGACCTTTAAGTTTAACAAAGTAGGCTATTTATACACTGTGATACTTATGAGGAAGATCTGAATACTTCTTCCAGCACTAAGAGGATGAGCTACTCTCAGGGCTCAAACGTCCGGCAAAGCTTTCAGTGACAAGCAGCACATGGCCAACGCACTGTGTATTTCTGCCACATTTGTCAAATGGACACTTAAGTGCAGTATTTTGCTGTCATCCACATCCACCAGTCTCAACACGTACCTCCTCTTGTCATTCTTTCCTCCCACTGTCACCTTCTCCTCTCCTTCCTTTCTTTCCTCTTCGCTCCCATCCTCCTTTCCTCCCCCTCTCTGCTTCTGTCAGCTCTGAATTATTGATAGTGAGTAAAATCGGACGTTGTAAACTTTGCAACCATTCACCAAATCAGCCTTCACTTCTGACCAAAGGAGCCCACCAATGGGTAGGTGGTGTGTAACCACACACTTTTAATCTAATTGCCTGTAGGGTTCCTTGTAAATATTTCATTGTCTGCCAGTACAAATTAAAGACACAAATCAAAT
>NW_018127918.1:1793910-1798130 GCF_001952655.1 Monopterus albus
CTCTGTTTCACTGCCTTCCTTTTCAGAGGGGCAATGGTATAAGTGTATTACGCAGGAAGGCTGCAGTACTATCAACAAGATTATCGATTTGTGTTGGAGTAAAGTTAAGGTGGCCTCCTTCCACTGTGTTGGCAAACGGCACTGAAGTAGATAAAGATGGAATTATTTCCTTAAACTTGGTAACAGCATTGCCAGATGGACATCTGCTGTAGTGGAATTGTTTCCCACATAGAGTATAATCCATTAATGGAAATTCAAAAGTTATTAGAAAATGGTCAGACAGAAGAGGGTTATGGGGAAAAACTATTAAGTGTTCAGTTTTGATGCCATATGTCAGAACCAGATCAAGAGTGTGATTAAAACAGTGAGTGGGTTTATTTAGTTTGAGAGAAGCCAACTGAGTCTAATAATGAACAGAATGCATTGTTGAGGCTGTCATTGTCAGCATCTACATGAATATTAAAGTCGCCTACTATGATTATTTTATCTGTACTAAGCACTAAATCAGACAGAAAGTCTGAGAATTCACTTAAAAACTCTGAATAAGGAGCAGGTGGACGGTATACAATAACAAACAGAACAGGCTTTTGAGTTTTCCAGTTTGGGTGTGAGAGACTCAGGGTGAGACTTTCAAATGAGTTATAACTATGTTTAGGTCTAGGGTTGATTAATAGGCTTGTGTCAAACATCGCTGCCACACCTCCACCTCGGCCTGTGTTTCGAGGGATGTGACAGTTACTGTGACTAGGTGGAGTGGATTCATTTAGACTGACATATTCTTCCTGCTGTAACCATGTTTCAGTAAGACACAATAACTCAATGTGATGTTCACTTATCAAATCATTCACTAACAGAGATTTAGATGAGAGAGATTTGATATTTAATAGTCCACATTTGATTGTCCTATTACTCTCCACTATAAAAGGAATAACTCCTCTTGAGTTGATCCTTGATTTATATAATTTAGGCTGGAAGAAATGGTTAGTTGGTTTGTACGGGGAGAAATCCTCAGCACTTTACCTGCACCTGCAGGTTTGGAAAAGTGCTCCACTCCTCATGTCTTTCATTTGTCTTCTCTGTCCTTCTGCATGACTTAGCTTTGAGTGGTGAGAATACAGACATCACCACAAGAAGCTATGTTGAATGACAGTAGATGGCATGTATGACACAAAAAGAAAAAAAAAACAAGTAGCTATAGCAGCTCTAAAGTTACATACATTTTAAATTGCATGCAGCTTTGTGTGCCAGTGTTGTTAGCACTGAAACTTACATGAGTTCACATATAAGGACACAAAGGAGTAGTAAACAGCACTGTTCTTTACCACTGGAATCAAGATGATCCCAAGTACAACCCCAAATCAAAATTAGCTGGGATGGTATTTAAAATCAAAATTAAAACTGAAAATAGTCATTTGTAAATCATCTGTGTCCTGTATTACATTGAAAACCGCAGTGCATTATTTGATGTGATACATCATCAATTTTATTCTTTGTTCAAAATAAACATATTTCGATTCTGATGCCTGCTACACATTTCAAAAAAGTTGGGGCGGCTGAATTTTAGTGCCTGTAATGAGGTAAAACAATGAAGTGATGATTCCATTTGAAACAGGTGATGTCAACAGGTGACTACATCATGATTTGGTAGAAAAATATCACCCTTTGCGGTGCATAACATAATTTAAAGATTCAGGAAATCTAGAGGGATTTCTGTGAGTAAAGGACAAGGGCGCATGCCTAAGCTGGATGATCGTGCCCTTTGATCCCTGAGGTGGCACTGCTTCAGGAATTGTCACTCTTCTATAAGCGATATGACCATATGGGCTCAGGGTTACTTTGCCACACCTGTGTCAGGCACTACAATATATAGTTACATCCTTAAACGGTGCTTAAAACTGCACTGTGCCAAAAAAGAAGCCTTATGTCAACAGGAATGGACACTGTGTGCTCTGGACCAAAGATGAAAAGGACCATCCAGGCTGTTACTAGACGCAAGTCCAAAAGCCAGGGTCTGTCATGGTCTGGGGTTGTGTCAGTGCCCTTGGCAAAGGTGACTTACACTGTTGTGATGGCTTCATTAACGCTGAAAAATGTAGAGAGATTTTGGAGCAATATATGTTGCCTTCAAGACGACATCTTTTTTGGTCCCTAAACACGTTGTGAAAAGGAACTGCAGCATCACACCATAACTGCACATTACCAAGGCATGTAAGTGCTGGACTGGCCTGCTTGCAGTTCTGGCCCCAATAGAGAATGTGTGGTGCATTTTGCAGGGCTGTTGTGCATCTTAAGACTTGTTTGCAGGAAGAATGGGACAAAATTACACCCCTGGTCCCTAAACACGTTGTGAAAAGGAACTGCAGCATCACACCATAGTAAATGCTTTACTGTCCCAACTTTTTTGGGAATGTGTTGCAGGCATCAGAATTGAAATGAGTGTTTATTTTGAACAAAGAATAAAATTGATGGTGTCACATCACATAATATGTTGCTGTATTATTTTCAAAGTAATATAGATGATTTAGAAATCACTCTTTTGTTTTAATTTTATTTAATTTTATTTTTTTTATTATTATTTTGATTTTACACACCACCTTAACTTTTTCTGAGCTGGGGTTGTAGCTCACACTGTCATATTTGCATAAAGTTTAGCCTTTTTTAATTTTCCCCTAAAGTACCTGGACACTTTTGAGTCTGTCAAGTTCAGATAAATAACCTTGTATAAATAATTTAACCATAATTAACTCTAATCTGTATGATTTTTTTTTTTTATTTTTGTTTTTAAGTAGTAAACCCTCCAGAATTTCCCAATGTGAGTTGTTTTCTTTTATATTTTTCAGGGTTAATGTTAGGCTGAGGGTTAATTAGGATTAACACTTACTATTTATTGTTTGGAAACATATTTCAACTTCACCCTGTGGTTTATTCTCCAATTTCTATTTCAGTTGTTTCATATTTTTGTTGAGTTTAAAGGGTTTGTCTAGACTATGGACTCCGACCTCTGGCTGACAGTTTTGTTTCTGCCTATGTCCTGTGGCTTGTGATTTGCTGCATTTCTCGATTTCAGTTGAGTTGCATCTTTATTAATTACTGCTCTAGCCTCACGTAACACTGGATTTTGCCCCTTCACATATGTTTGTCATCAGTCTTATTTGGCTCTTTAACCACTGTCCTCTCACTTGATTATTTCTTAGTTACAGTTTCAGCATTTTTCCTGGTTACATGGTTATTTCACATCTTCTGTGTACAGTATGTCTCTCTCCTATTCTATTAATCTGTTCGCATCCTGCAATTGGCCTGTTGATAGAAAAAGAGCAGAAGAGGAGAAAAACAGTGAGCAAGAGGGCATGACATGAGAAAAAAAGATAGTAAATGAGACAGAGAAAGAAAGAAGACATATTTTGGATCAATAGATTAACTGAGTGCTCATGTATTATGCATCTGAGCCCTGCAGCACTTGCACATAAAGGGAATGTTGGGCAGGATTGGCGTGTAAAAGCTGAATATAACCGCGGGCCTGTTTACTTTGGGTGTGCGAGGGGGCCGCTGTCATGCACAAGCTAATCAAGTAGAGTTCAGCTGAAATGAGGAAGGTTCTGCCTGAAAACAATTCTACATCTACCTGCTCATTGGTGATGTGCAGTAAACAGCCAAATTAAGCCTCAACTCAAACATGCACCCCATGTTTGTAAAATTTCATATTAAAACAGCTTCAGCATCAGCACAGGACAACTAGTAATGTCTCAGCTTTAGTTTCATTATAAAGACAAGTGAAAAGAGTAGGACGAAAAGAAAACTAGAAAATACAACATGGACAACAACAACAGGGGGAAAGTTTTCTGTTTGCAAACAAATAGAGGTGGTTTTTAAAAAAAAAAACTTTAGTGCGTGTGATGAGAAAAACTAAAACAATCAAATCCAGCCTTGACAGTTCCTGATATCACAGAGCAAAGTTTGAGGTCAGCTGAAGTAGACTCATGTCAGCATGATGAGCTCTGCCAGGTCTGGTGTGTCATTCTCCTCTTTAGTGATCATAAAGAAGGACTTTTAAACTGACAGAATGTCAGTTGGTATTTTTTCATTAACCAGCTTAGAATAAAGAACTGCATTTTATTCAGGCTCAAAGTTGTTTTAATCATAGAAATCAAATATTGTTTATCTTGATTTAAAAGGTTCAGGTTTGGCTGAGGTTCACGAGGACACAGCTTGAATCCTCACGC
>NW_018127918.1:1798197-1811837 GCF_001952655.1 Monopterus albus
CATTGTTATGATGTACCAAGTCAGATATACTGGAGTTAACAGGAAAGACTTGTTTCTCACTTGTAATTAAAATGCAAAGTATGAAAACGTCATAAATCTTTAAGCAGTACAACGTACAGTAATGTGCCAACCAGTGGTGGCCTGCTTTATTTAATGCAGAATATGCCAAGTTTAAAATTCTGGATTATTTGCATGGCTGAATTGAGGTTATAATTAGACTCATGTCTGTTTCAGCTTGAGGTGTGAATCCAATTTAAAGGCAATCCAAGTCCAAATCTGTAGTTTGATACAGGATTGTGTTTTTAATGTTAAATTCACAGTGACCTTGTGCTTTATCAGCAGATTACACACACTCAAAATTCATCATATTTTAAATCTTCCACCCAGTCAAAGTGCTCTTGTCTGATATCCCAATAAACCAAAATCCTGCTGGAATTTCATTCCAGGGTTCAGGCATTTATTTGTTAAGGACATAGCTTCACCTCTTATACTGAATGCAGATAAAGGTCAAAGCCAGTAGTCCTTTGACTACCAAAGGCCAGTTACTGTAATTAGAGGAGGAGAAATAAAATATATGTTAAAGAGCTGCGAAACTAATAAAAGACTGCAAAAATGAAGTTACCTCTGGTTCAGTCTGACAGAATAAACAAATCTTTTAGGTGCAGCACCAGATGTCTTCACAGCACCTTACTGCTTCGTCCCTTCTCTTTTCCTTTCTCCTGAGCTCAACATTTCTCAACAGTGACATCCTGACACTCTGTGGAGGGCCAGGCATCAAACAGATCAGCCCTCTGAGTATTTCTCTGGTGAGCCACCACACTCATTTCCATACAAACAAAATTCTCAGCTCTTCTCTCCTCTGTACTACAAGAATAGACAGCAGTCGAACAAAGGGAAAACAAGTAAACAAACAAAATGATGTATGAAAATGTCACTGGGATAAGGGGGAAACAGCAATTAGAAAACTGTATGGAAATTAAAATATAGTCTTTTTTTTTTACTTATGTCTCTGGTGTTTGGGACTTGAGGGAGGATCAAGAAAGGAGACAGTGATACTGAGAAGAATCAGATGAAATGTGTCAGAGCTATTTGAAGAAACCGCATGGAGACTTAGTTCAGCTCTGCTCCCAAATGTAGCCATGATCTGATGACAAGTAAATACATGAAAGACCAACAGTGAGAAGACATTGGAGTGCAGAGTCCTGCACAGGTTCGGGCAACCGACAAAAGTGATATGCAACTGGTAAAAAATATGTTTATATTAATTCACAGGTAGGGGCACAGGCAAAAAATAGACTAAATGTGGGTGGGAAGTAGATGAAATAAACAATAAAATTTAAATAAATAAAGGTGCATCTTTAAAAAAACAAACTCCAATCCAGCATAATTTTATCAAGCCTAAAAAAATGAATCTTGTATGGGGAGTTGTCCTAATGTGGACACCCACAGGAAGAAGACTCTTTTGCTTACCTTGTTAGCAGAAATAAATGCAGGTAACGAGTTGGGTTCAATACAGAGCTTTGTGGATGTGTGGCATGTGTGTGGGTTTGCAAAAGCAGACCTGCGCAGGACTCTGTAGGAGCATATCAGGTCAGACACCAAAGGTCCTGGCTCTTACATATCCCAAAATGCAACTTCATTAGATCCTCCTTGACTAATAAATGGCTATGTTTTTGTTTTGTTTTGTTTTTGGCTCATTAAAGCACTGCCTTAACATCAGCATGCATATATATTTGGAAAGGTTGAGCCCAATGGAAACTGAACCCAACATAGTCATAATGCTTGTATCTTGCTCGTCCAGCAACAGAGAACCACAGATCAACCATATATATATGAATGAATTAATGAATATCCTGTAGGCCTCATATACACCACAGGGCTCCAGCTGGTGTGGAACAGTGGGGATCTTTGTGTCCCATGTGATCACCTCCCATTTCTTGTCTTCACGCCATTATTGTCATACATGCCACACATACAACAATAACCTCACACCCTTCTCCCCGTTGACTCCCGTCACATGCTAACAGGATTAAAGGACGGAAGGTGCTCGCTCAGCAGACCTCACGACGTATGTGTATGCGAGAGATGGAAAGCTACAGAGGTGAACTCCATGTGTGTGTGTGAGTGACTGGGGCCCAGTGGGAAAATGCTCTCTCTCTGATGGGCCCAGAAAGCTTTGAGACGGTTGCCCCAAGGGAAAAGAGATTCATTTGGGACTGGAAGTCTGTCTGTGTGACCATGTGTCTATGCATGCTGTGTGTACATTATAAACAATGATTGTTCATTATGTCTTCATTGTGCTTTTTTTTAGCATGTACACTTCAGAATTGTGCATATATTTATCTGTCTTTACTGTATGCAGTGTGCATCTCTTAAAAGTTACAAGTAACACTTTTGTTAACTTAATAAATCAGTGTTACTGCCTCTGGGCTGAAAGAAAATACACTTAATTATCATAAGGAAAAATACTAGATGCTCTTCTTTATTTAGACACCCTTTAAAAAACGTAGGCTCGATACCATGACTGATGTGCTATCAAGATCCCTGGCTTTCTCTGCTCTATATGTTGTACTGTATGTATAAGACCCAATACCCAGTGTTTCAAAACATGAGTCCAGATGGGGTGAAAATGAGGGGTTCAGGGAGACGAGGGTGTAAAACACCTGTAGTGTTTCTTTTTGAGGTAATGTGTGTGAAGCCTACGGTTTGTTTGAGGTCAGCTATTGCACTCCTGTGCCTGGAACCAACACTTAGAAAGGGACATATACTGGATTATTTAGGGGCTCAGCAGTAACACTGGGCCAACATATGGCTGAAAAAACAACAACAACAAGACTAAAAACCTCTAGGTTTTGCCTCCACCTTTTTACTTCCTTAAGCAAAAAACCAATGGCAGGGAAAGCAAAACTCAACAGCAGCAGTTGCATCTCTGTCAGACATTTATTTCCAATTCCTTTTCAAAGCAGATTAAAAGAATAGAATAGAGAATTGACAGCTGGCAGTTACCTGTGTTTGTGCAAATTCCAATAGAAGATACAGGGATACAGACAAAGAGTTTGATCCTTGTCTGTGTTAGTTCTTCCAAATCTACCTCTTTCAGTTCTCAAACAATAATTTCACTTACTATTTGGACTAACGCTTTGTGACCAGCTCTTTTCCCTTAGCTGCTGTTATTACTGAGAAACAAATTAAATTACCTACTAATTTTAAAAGGTAACTGGGCCCATCACTGGTCAAGAAGGTTGTGAGACCAGTTATCATCATCATCATCATCATCATCATTTGTTCTACTCTTCCACTGTATCATTATGCAACAGATGCTTCAGGAGAAAACAATTAATAATGTCCAAGCTGCACCTTGTGGGTAGCTGCAGCACTGGTTCACCTCTTGCCTCTAAGTCCTGGTTTCTGGAGAGGCCTACCTGCCAGCACAGGGCGCATCGGGAGGGCAGTGCTCTCATTACATCTACAATGAAATAATTATGAATGGTGCACGGAGACCTCATCAGAGGAATATCTATTGTATTATTTATTCAGCCAGTCCCCTGGTTCAGGGGAGAGTACACATATAAACTTCCAGTCTCATTCCTCTCCTCCTCACTAAAGCTCCTGTTTGCTGCTCAAAGCAGAGGTGCCTGCTCACTTGCTCTCTTTCTTTCTTTTTTTTATAATGTCTCATTGTTTTTTTTTCTTCCAAGATGCTATACAGGGGCACTGAGGCCATAATACAGATTGGCCTGCTAACTGTGGGTGCACAACTCTTGCTCATTTTTGCTTTCTTTTTGGTTTTTGTTCTTCTTTTCTTACAACTGGAGCAACCAAATTTCACCAAAAGGTCTACACAGGGAATAACTGGGATTTGTTTGGATATTCCCAGTTTTCATACATATGCTTTGGCCAAGACCAGGTGCTTACAGCATACAAAGGATCTAGTCAGTTACTGTATACAGTATATTTATTTTTGGAACATGTATGGCATATTTTTTAGTATTTTTGAATGGCTTTAGATTTATATCCTCCTCGAGCCTGACAAGAAGATGGAACCAAAAAGAACTGCTTCTTTCACATGTGGAAGCAGGATAATGTTGTATGCAGCATAATGGCCAGACAAACTCATGCTGCACTATGAAGAGAAAGTTTGCAGAACACAGAGCAAGATGACATGGAAGCAGCAGCGTGCATGCTGCAAGTCTCATTCAGACGCAGCGCTGGATATGCAGGTGGTGCAAGGTATGATGGATAACAAAGAAGGTTAAGGAGAGAGAGAGCAGTGAAGTGGCTGGGATGACAGCTGCATCATGGGGATCAGGACAGAGGCATTGCCTGGGGCACAATAGGTGAGTGTTGCTGCTGTCTGGCTGACTCTCCGGCTGGTTGACTGGAAGCACTGAGCGATAGCTAATTATTAGTGATTGGCTAGTGATGTGCTGTTTGAATGAAAACCTGTTCTTACAAAGAAGTAAGTGACACACAATTGAAACCAGTGATTATGGGGGAAAAGGGAATGGGGGTGGGGGTGTTGGTTTGTTTTTTCCCCTGCATTAAACATTATTCTATAGTTCCTTATTTATTTATTTGTTTATTTATTATTTTTGAGCTTTGTTTGTTTGTACCTTTTTACAATTTCTGGTTTTGAGACATGCAATATAATTTAAAATTATTCTGATGACTTAGTTTTGTTTGATGAACTGTGTAACACAAATATACAAATAAACAATTGTTTTATAATCATGACTACACTGCAATTTCACAGCAAACATTCACAACTCTGAGTAATTAATCTGTTAATTCTGGATTAATTCATGTCCCTTTAGAAAAAGAACATGTGAACCACAGGATCTCTTCAGAAAAAAAATGAATAACATAAGGAAACTGTTAAAAACATACAGTATAAATCTGATATTTTTGGCCAACTAACTCTTATAGCTTTGCACAAATCTTGCAGTTAATATTTGTCCTTTATTTATTTCACTCTTGCTAGCTGATTCTCCACTAGTTATAAAGCAACACTGTTTGCTGTGCTCTGCTGGGACAGTTTGGGTGCTGCTTGGTGGGATGCAATGAGCGCACTCCATCAATAATGCAAAATGTTTCTGTGGTAACTGCCTGGCAACCACAGACGCAGCGCTTGCATCCTGTGTGGGAGCTAGAGAAGGAATGAATGAGACAGAAGAGGGTGTGAAAGATAAGAGTAGGAAGAGATAAATGGGTGAGAGAAAGAGGTTTAGGGTGAAAAACAAATTGATAAAGACAGGAAGGGTGAGTGAGGACAGGGAGTGAGAGGGAGGTAATATAAAAGAAATAGGGAATAGAGGAAGTAAAAAGATGAGGGAAGAGAGACAGAGAGAGAAGAGAGATGGACCTCCATGGGTACAGTACATACTGTACATGGGTTTACCACCTGTATACCAAACAGTGTACAACTCATTATTATCTGAATGGACAGCATCAATACACAGCAGCAGCAGCAGATGAGTCTGATGCACTGACCACCACCATATATTAGCATCACGTGCCTGCAGAAAAAGTGTCAGTGTTGTTTGTTGTTATTCTGTGTATTTCTGTGTCTCTAATTGTGTGATGATCACATGTCGTCTAAAGGGTGAATTCCTGTGACTGTATGATTTTCTCCACTCAAGCTTTTCAGGAGTTTCCTTCAATTTGTCACTCCTTTGTATTTCCAGTAGCAGCAGAGGTGTGTATTTGAGCTCTCACCACTCTTCTTGATCTTTTTTTGCTTTATCATGCACACTGCTGCATTGGTCATCTGAAACTGCTGTACCTGCTGTCTTTACTTCCCATTACTGCTGCTGATGGTGTCCATAGAATTTCATAAGCCCATTTTACCGTTAGCATTCACCTGGCAGGAAATGTGAACTCTGAAAATAATCTGGACAATGATTATAATTGTGAAAAACTTTTTTAAAAAAGTGCTGAAACATTTCAATGACACTTTAAAGGAATAGTTTCAGGAAACAAGTATATTTGCTTTCATGCCAGCTTATGAGAAGCTATGAGAAAACTGACTGCTCTCATGTCTGTTCATTACAGACGTGGAGCCAGCAGGCATATAGTTTAGACCACCCTAAACACTGGCCTGACTCTCCAAGGCTCAAAAATCCTCCTAAGAGAACATGTAAATCAGTTCACACTTTTCATGTTTGATATATTTGAACAGTGCATAAACAGTAAACTCAACAAGTTGTGGTTTTATGGGAAGTTCCAGCGGCTTCATTGCTGAGCACAGTAACATTTCTGAAGTGTTGTCGTTGCCATGAGGTTGCTGAGCAATCAGTGAAGGAACTAAAATATATGGTTTTCACAAAGATAAAAGTGCTTGTGTTTTTCTTAACTTCTAATGTATGTCCATCTGTTAGGCCAGCAGTCAGTTAGAGATTCTCTCTGTGTTTAAAACATTCATCACTAACATCCTCCTGTCATTTGTACTAGTGAATTATTAAACACTTACCTATTTTTCAATTATTCAAATGGAAGATTTCTTCCTTTTCTTTTTTGTTTAATCTTGGGCAGTGTTTTTTTTTCTCATCTAAGGCATTTCAATCTTTATTTTCAGCCTCATTGACAACTATGAGCTAAACTTATAGGGGGAAAAACGAAAGCATAAGACAAAATGACCCCGAGGCGTAAGTTAAGTTGGTGACAACCTCTGGATCATCATTTTACTCTACCTATTACTTTTGAACCCAGTCTTCTGCAGTAATCGGAGCACTCAATTTCTTTAGCTTTAACTGAATTATTACAGTATATGTCAGTGTACTATTTTGTGTTTCTGAAAAGAGTTTCTTTCTTATAATCGACACAATTCTCCTTCCCCCAGCAAACCGTCCATCTTTCTGTGTCAGATAGTGGATTGAGGCTCATAAGTCTTTCTGTTTTTCTCTGATGGGATGATGTAGTTGGACAGAGATTCCTTCCTCCCCTCTCTCCCTCAATAAAACATGATTAATACTTGATGCTGCAATTATAGCTATCCCATGTATGGTAGCATTTGGTGGATGCGTCAGACTATGGAAAGATGTCACTCTTTTTTGTGCATTTTATTTGTGTGTGTGTGTGTGTGTGTGTGGAGGGGGGCTTTCTACAACTTTGTCAGGGTGATTAAGGCCACATGTTATTGATTGTCAGACTGCTTGAAGTGTAACATCATCATAAATAATTCTTCTACCTTCCAGAATAAACTATCACCTTTGTTGGCTGCCACCAGAGTCTTCCATTGAAAAGGGAATGCATTTTTTATGTTTTTACTTGACCTTAATTTAAGTGGTACAAGACTGATTTCTTATTTACGAAGTCTGGCGGAAATCAACAGATGCATGAACCACTGATGGTATTCAATTTGTATATATGTACTCATAATTAAATATCTCGTCAATAATTACTCTGAGTAATTTTAGCAAGACCTAAATATACTTTAAATTTTGATATTTCACAGTTTAGATCTATCTGTATCTCCAAGACTGAATGGATCCTGTGCTGCTTCCCCATAAACCCCAGTAATATAAACTCTTATTTCTCAATATGCAGTGATCACATTGCACAAACCCCAAAGAGTCATGGTATCAGTACAGAATTATATATAACACTGAAGACTGACATTTTTAAATGACAAATATTTAGTCCACATTACTATTGCTAATATGAATATATAAACAGCATATTATTAATATTTATCTCAAATTAGCAAATAAAAGTTAGTGTATAATGATAATCTGCAATACAACAGTGCTAAGCATTTTGATTCACAGAGTAAATTGCTAGTAAAATTCAAAATATATAATGTCCACTTTAAATTGTCAAAACCTGTTTGTGTAATAAAGTCCTCATTGTGGTATGATGGCTGATTTCCATGTACAAGTAATGATAGACGTGTCTTTTAATTCATGATTCCCCCAAGCAGAGACTTTGACTTCCTATGAGAGAGTATAAATATTGAAGGCAATTTATTTATTTATTTATTTATTTTGTCATCATGTGTCTGTGAAATCAGATGTTCAGGAATGGTGAGAATATCAGAAAAGGCATTTGAACAGCTTTACAGAATTCAAAGTTATTATATCAATGTGTTGAAAAATGTATTGTTCAGAAAGCATGAGATGCAATATGGCTGCCACAGCATGCATTCCTCTATACAATAAGCCAAACACACACAAGCATGTTCAAAGAGAAACAAATCTATACTGACTGTACACACAGGACCTGAGTTAAAGAACAATGACACAAGAGCCAAGGAACGAAACAAAAAAGGATGAAAGAGAGCAGAAAGAGAGTCTCTTAGCACTTCTCTACATGTGAAGTTGGTCCCTCGGCCTTCTGGGACGCTCTGTTGTTGGTCTGATGCCTTTGAGACAGCTTCATTCATATTACATTGTCTTTACCACCAGCTCTGATCCCTTCTCCTAGCGATATAAAGGAGTGCAGACAGAGGAGAGGGAAGAGCTAGAAGAGGGTGGAGAAGGAGGGGAAGAACAAAGTAGAAGGAGAAAAAGAAAACACAAGAGATAAGACAAATTGGGAAGAGTTCAAGGAATGGAGGAGAGGGGTGAGGAGAATAACTGGAGGAAAATGAGAGGAGAAATGAAATAATTCAAAAGGGGATGAAGGAAAGAGCAAGAAAAGAAGGAGGGAGTGGGATTGAAAGGGAAGGAGGAGGGGAAGACACACTGGAAATGGAAGCTGGGATGTTTAAAAACGGAAAAAGTAAAGGAGATGCTTTTATGCTGGATGGCACACCCGAATCTTGAGTCATCTATCTCTAACCACCCTCCACACACACACTCCCATCAACCGCCTGTCCCTCTGCATTAGGAGCTGCCTAGGGGCATGTAAGGCAGAAAGATACTAAGACAGCTAGTACAGTGGGAGTGGTGGGAATTGGTCTGTTAAGAGCTGTCATTTAAATAAAGGTTAGCTGAGGGTTTGCATGGTGGGGCCATGGTGAGGAAGAGGCTGGGGTAGCATTTTGTATTGATAGAATTCATTTCATTTGATTGTCTTGTACAGTGTTTGTCTTCAGTGCTCATACTCTTTATGTATTTTGCAAGTTCAAAGCTAGCAGCCAAAGCTAGTACATAACTTTGCCAGTCTTAATAATCAAAATCATGTGGGTTTTTCATCTTAGCAGTCCCAGAGAGGGTTACTGCTGGGGCTGAGTTTCAGCTACAACTCACGAATCTACAAAGTACTGAGATCCTGGCGTCTTAATGTGCCAGAGAAACCCTACCACCCCTAAGAAATAATCAACAAGTCCTTCAATTTAAAAAACAGAATACAGCATTATGGAGAGCTGTGAACACTGTGGCCTTTGGATAATACTACCTTACTTGATCTTTTGCACCTGACAGACCAGAGTCACATGTATTTCAGATTTGGTCTTCTGTATCATTTATACACTTGATGCACCTAAGAGCAACAGCAATAACATAGACAAGATATGGAAAATTTAAACATTTTACAACTATCATACATACAGTATCATATCCTATATCAATCATACATTTCACTGCAGACCTTCTCAAATGCCATGTACAGTGAAGCATCTGGGCATCTTCACTCATTCCTTTCTAATCTTCTAAAAACAACCCACAGGTGATGATTTTCCGATTGAATATGATATAAATGAAGAGTGGAAATGATTACAATGACCAATAATGTTCAGTGTGCATGTAGAATATAAGTGTGTTAAAATACAATGTGAATAAACTGTGAATAAACATAAACGTATTTTATTTAGTGATGTTTTTGTTTCAGTTTTAGCTGTAAGTATTTGTTACTATTCATGGAAATAAAGTAAAGAGAGTGAATAAGAGAGTATCAGAGAGATGGAGGGAGGGAGGGATGATGGGTCCTTTAGTGGTTGTGTGATCTCGGCCACTAGTTCCACAGCTGGTGCACCAGCAGGCAGCCCAGCCTAGCCATATGCTGCCTCGGCTGCTCCCACTGCTCCCATTATCCCCAGCAGCCCCACCCCCTGACCCCAAACCACCACCATTACTACGCTCTCTTATCCCTACCCCACCACCACGACCTCTACACCACCTTCACATATGATTGTATGTATATAAATATACAGTTGGGAGGCATTGCCAAATAATATATTTCATTATTTAGCTTGGAGAACTTATCAGTTTGCTTTCTGGGATGTGCACTCAGTGCTGTTTTAGTGCCTTTATTGCTTCATGATTTTAAAAGTGAGGCGAATCCTATGTATCACTTTTGCTAGATTGAATCATACTTACTGCTAAACTATTCAAAAATAATGACAAGCTATTGGAGTAGAATGTGACTTTGTTCTCATTTGGTGTCATCAACATAGAAAAACAAAACAACGCTTATTTTAAAATGTCAAGAAATACAGAAAGTAAAGTTTTTTGGGGGGGTATTTTCATTTGATGCTGTTTATCATGGTATTTATCTAAGATGATCATTCTGTAAACGTAACCATAATCATGTTTCTCCTGAAACGACTGGAGAAAATGGGAGAACTGGAAGAATCGGAGTCGGGACAGGTTTTTCAGTATCCTCAGTCCTCTTCACCTCAGACCGTCTTTAGCCACACTATACAGTGTCCCTTCACCCTCCCCTTCAGCATTTACCCCCAGGCTTTTCTCAAGTCACAGCCCTCTTATACGCCCTCCACTCACCCTCCCTCGTCCTGTGTGGGCCCCTGTCAGCCGCTCAGGGTCGGCTACAGTTTCACAATTCCTGCTCTCACTGCTGTCACCTACCTACTTAGCTGACCCCCTACACACACACACACATATACACACCAAGCCACATAATCATACTGTGGATGCTGTCTTTTCATCTTCTTCTCACTCTGTTTTCATAATTGGCTTTTCTTCTGACCTCTGGACCCTTCTGAGGTCTAGATTTGAATCCTGACATGAGCATTTAGGAAATGATTGCATGTCTTCCTGGCTGTGATCTTGAGTAGTAGCCAAAGTAAGTATATTAAAATTTCGTTGCAAAGAAATTCTGTCAAACTGATGAACAAACAATGCATTAATGCCTGCCATAGCTAAATATTAAAAACAAAAAGCATCACATGTTTAGCAACATGCTGTCAAATACAGTTTCACTTTAACATATGTAGATAACAGCATGTTTTATTTGTCTTATCCAGCTCTCAGGGGAAAAAACTAGCCAGCAAAACTCCTGGTGTAATGAGACCTTTGGTCATTGTGAAGCAGCCCATCCATTCATCCTGAATTTGAAAACATTGAACTTTGAGCAGCTTCACTCTACTTCTAGTTGGATTTGTAGTATTGTATCCTTTTACTGAACTGGAATGAGCACCTGTGTCTCCCTTGTTCTTCAACTGCGTTTTAAGCTAAATGACAGTTTTGAAAAAGAAAAAAAGGAGATTATTACACAGGAGCAAAACTGGATTATTAGACTGGCAGTTAGTCCTCATTACATATTGATATGACAGAACATACTGTAAAAATGTGTATTAAGTATTAAGCACTTTAAATTTTTCCCACTCTCCAAATTTGTGAGTCTTTAATGTTTTATTTACTTGGAGCTGGTGAGCTGCGGTATGATAATTTCTGCCTCTGCTGCAGGGAGCTGGGGTTTCTTGTGCCAAATGCTTTCCGGTGACAGTGAAGTATTGCTGCACACACACATACCCACACACACATACACACACACATACACACACACACACACACACACACACACACACACACACACACACACACACACATGAACTGATATGCACAAACACCAAAGAAAATACCTGAACATGGATTTAGGCATAAAATCAATAGGCATGTATAATGTATGTGCATAGACTTATAATGCTTCAGAGTTTTAGTTCTCAGAGGTAGAGCTGTTTTGGATACACAATAATGATATCACTGCACACACGATAGCAACTTTTAGTGCAGTAAAATGGGTTTTCACTTCTGTAGCCCATATCATTTTAAAATGGATAAATTGTTTTTATAAGCCAAAATGTAATGTCAAAACACAAGCTAAATTATAAATTGCATGACATGATATGTAATCAGAGCTTCAGCTGCATCACTACCTCAGTGCAAGAATCATATACACAAACACATGATTCATACTGTTGATTTAATCATTTGCACACTCAAAATAAACAAGTGCAGAACATAAAATTAGAACATTTTTAGCAGACAGGGGGTGCTTGCATTTACATGTTATATTTTACATGAATAATCCAAAGCATAAAATATCTCAGCTTGAAATCAAAACAAACTGCACCATGTGGCTTATTTAAATTAGACTTAACATCTTACATGAAAATGAAGAGCACAAACACACACATTGTAATACAGTTACAAGGGGAAAACACACACACCAACAATGTGTGTATCTAATGCTGCAGTCTGTGGTTTGGGGTCAGGCATCCCTCCCCTTCTTCACTCCACACAGCACGCAGCAGTGGTCAGTGTTCGTTTGGTTAAAACAACATAACAAGGTCAAATTTCAGAGATGGGAGGAGAGCAGAGAGGAAGAAGAAGGAAGTGAATAAGGAGTGAAGAGAGCAGGGTAGAAGGCACATATGTTCCTCTTCTCAGCATCACTCAAATACTCAACACACACATACACACACCTTTGTTTACTAAACTTTCCATCTTTGAAATATTTATTAGAGCTGGGAGGAGACAGTGTGTGTGTGTGTGTGTGTGTGTGTGTGTGTGTGTGTGTGTGTGGGCGTATAGTAAAGCTGTGGGAGGTTACCCATGAGACATCCAACTAACAGGGGAACAGGTGATAAGTGTGTGTAAAACAGAGAAAGACTTTGTGTGAGCTAGTGTGTAAATTAGCAAATGAGCATCAGTATGACAAACAGGCACATTGTGTGAGTGTGTGTGTGTGTGTGTGTGTGTTCGTTGTTTTCTTCTCATTTGTGTGTGGATGAGCTCTATATGCACTGAGGTTGATTTGCAGAGGTACAGTATGTTCAGTTCACGTGTATGTTTGTGCAAGCCCATATTTATTCAGTGTGTGTGTGCAAACTACAGCCTGTATGGAGCCTATTTTGGGGAGTATTTGTACCTCAACACAGATCACATTATAGATTGTAGCAGCATTAACACACTTCACCAAATCAAAGAAGCATATAGCTATGGAAGAAATACATGTTTAACTGTTGCTATCAAACTCCACAAGTGCTCAACCCCAAAGCAGAAAGAGACATTAAATATTATAGAAAATGGTGGTGTTACATTCCATATTGACATTGGATGTAACTCAGGACAAGCAAGCAGGTCAAAGGTCAAACACGACCAGGGAGTGAAAACAAACTTAAAATCATCATCTATTTTGATGCTTTCTTTTATGTTTTCATTTCCCATACAGTGATTTCAAAAAGGCTTGTCCGTGGCCTGATTGCAGCTATCCCACAAAAACAAACCGATGCACTCACAGTCACAATCTGTTGCCCGCTCTCTAATCACATTTTGTTTCATTCTTTTTCAGCCCCTCCATTTCCCTTCTCTCCTGATTCTCATTGGACAATGAAACTCTGAGTAAAGTGGGACTGATCCTCATAAATCATTAAGCGAGGTTTGTTTTGCGTTGAGAATGTAATTAATACATAATTAATATTTAAAGATTGACTCATTTATCAAATTTAATTTCTGTAC
>NW_018127918.1:1812191-1814088 GCF_001952655.1 Monopterus albus
AAACAAAGGGGGAGGGGAGATAAAATTATCACTAATGAGGCAGAAATGAGGCAGCATCTTAATTAACAGACAGGTAGTAGCTTAGTCCCAGAGGCAGAGGAAGTTAAGTCAGCATCATTGTCGAGTTAATTGAGTCACGGCTGAATCTATTTTTTTAAGTATTGTTTTTCTTTGAGCATGAAACTCGCTATAGTATATACGCAACGTGTTCCTTTTCTTACATTGTCAGTTGCCACTAGACATGTTCGACCATTTATTAGATTTTATTCCAATATTTAGGATTTTTTAGTTAAATTTGTAGATGAAGCAATTCATTGTTCATATAATTCAAAACAGAAATATACTGTTGTTTTAACCTTTATTCAAAAAAGCCACTTAAAACTGCAATTGAAGAGCACTAGTAGTGGTACCAATTAAGAACTCACTGTGATTTTGATTGTGTTTGTTGTGTTTTTGAAAAATGGTGCACAATTAATTCTAGGGACATTCATCTTCCTGCCAACATTGTGTTGACACTTTGAAACTCAGTTGTTATTGTACTGAGAGTGTCTGTGTCTGTTGTTGTCAAACTTGGTTGCTTTTGTCAGGTTTGCTCGGCCGCTCTGGCCTCCCTCACCTTTCCTACTGTCTCTTGCCCATTAACACTAATCACGTTCACCTGTTCCTCACTCCCTTATCACCAGCTGCACTTGATTAGGTTGCTCACTATATTACCCGGTTTCACTCCTCAGTCACTTGTCAGTTCGTTCTGGTCTCTAGGCCGTTTTTTCTCCGTGCGTTTTCATTGTTTTGTATGTCTTTATCCCCTAGCCAGCTACTGTTTTGTGTTCCCCCCCATGGACTGTTCCTCCAGACCGTGGCTCCACTCTCCCCTCCCAGGCAGGTCAATGCTCAGTCGCCTATCTGTTCTACTATTGCCTTCATCTCTCTGTCTCTACCTTCAGTAACCACCATCACCGCCGACCAGCCCAGGAGTGACCCAGCCTACGCAGCTCGGTCCAGCTCTCCATCTCCTCACCTCCTGCTGTTGGTCAAACACCCGGCTACTACTCATCGACAGGACTACGCACTATTTCCCTCTGTGTATTTTTACTCTCCTCATCACTGTACATAATAAATCACTGCTTGCATCGAAGTCGGCTACCTGGGTCCGCCTCTTTCTCGTTCGCTCACTGACTGGTGTGAACGGCACATAACAGTTTTACATTAAACTTAATTTTGATTGTATGAACTTACACTAAGATCATAGCCTACTATTCAAATTCCAGTTTTATTTTTCCTTCCTTCTCTCTCGCTCTCTCTCTCCCTCCCTTTCCTCTCGTCCTTGCTCGTCCTGAGCCTCTGGAGACTTCCATGAGAGTGAGGCGCTCTGCAGTGTTAAGTAGGACCACTTTAGCCTGTCAATACATTCAATAGAAAAAAGGAAAAGGGAAATGAGCAATTACTACAATAATGACCCACTGACAGTATAAAAAAGAATCTCAATCCAACTTAGAACTTTCTTTAATAAAATACACAAGTACTTTGCAGCTCAAAGCATGCTGGGATATTTTGCAAGGTGCATATCCCATGCCCCAGTGTGAGGGACAGGAGTAAATAAATACAAATGAACTTGTGAAATGATTTCAATTGCAGTATCAGACATTAAGTTAGTTAGGTTTTTTTCTTGCAACTGCATTAATGAGTAGAAATGTATAATGAAACAGAAGGAAGTCAAGAAGCAGCCAAATGACGTAACCATTGAAAAAGTAAGCTGCAGGCTCCAGACTTTGTCTTTGGGTCCCTGAATGCTGACAGCTGCACGTGATGCACCTGTTTTTCATTCCTTGAGCCACATGTTTACATGCACTTATATGCCTGCATGACTGAATATCTCAACAGAAACTGTCTTCCTCAC
>NW_018127918.1:1814100-1841579 GCF_001952655.1 Monopterus albus
CACACACACACACACACACACACACACACACTGTGTTTTCATTCCTTGTGGGGACTTTACATTGACTTGCATTCATTTCCTGTAGACTTAACCTAACCTCATCCTAACCCTAAACCATGTTGCCACCCTAAAATTCAGTGATTTCCATGTGGGGACTAGCTTCTGGTCCCCACAAGGATGGCTGGGTCCCCACAGTGTGAGTGTGTTAACAGGTTTCGGTCCTCATGATGTAAGTAATACAAAGGCACACACACACAACTTCCTGGGCCCACTATTCTGATGAAAGCAGTTCCTGGCTAATGGGTTAATTTCATTCCACTGCTCTCTGCCATGGTGAGGACAATTAACCCAGAATGGAGCCGTGAATATTTAATGACATCTACTGCAAGCACAACGAGACGGAGAGACAGAGAGGAAGAAACAGGGAGGGAGAGGGAAACCTCAGCTGGAGGAGTGAAGAGTCTAAAAGAGATAGAGAAGAACAACATCTGTCATAGGAGGAGGAGTGACGGAGTCTACCACTACCTTTGTTTGCCACTTTGTTACTAGTCTCACCTCAGATTTAAGCAAATCCTGTCACCAGACAAGAACATCAATGTTGTATGATTTTGCAAAACCTTGGGCTATGTTCAATGACCAACACATTACTATGGAGATCTCCATACATTACCCCATTTTGTTTGTGATTACAGCAAATACACAACAGTAAGGGTGACTAAAGGGAAATGAAAACACTTTCTTAAGGCTTTCCAATTCCAGTGTTTACATTCGTTGTTGAGCATTATTTCATCTACAGTACCATCTCATCTGAATTGAATGTTTTTCCTTCTTTTTGTTGCCTTTGCTGCATAAATCATTAAGTCAGATTACTTTTTCTTGTCTATTTTATACTGACACACTGGATTTCTTGTTTCTATTAGATGCATCAAACCATACCACAGCAGTTCACTCTGTGCTCCATTTTAATTGACAAAAAAATACTGGTCTGTGTATCAATGAACAAAAGGTCTACACTCAGATTTAGTTGTCTTAGCAACCTGCTGAGCAGTGTTTTTGGATGTAATTCCAGATCTCAGTTAAGCTCCTGTAACACAGGAAAGTAGCAGAAATCTTTATGGTTTTGCTAAAACCTGTATAAAGAAAAGAAATTTAAAACATCTTCCTTTAACTCCTCATTTAATGACAAACTTTACAATACTTTTCTCAGGAATCTGTGGGCTATTCCATCTGGGTATGTAGTTGTACTTTGAAGTATTTGTTGACTTCTACCACCCGAGTTGACACAAACTGAAGAAACACAATCAACTTTTCAGCACTTTGACTGGAGTCTGACTTTGACTGAAAGAAAGAACAGAATGAAAAATGAAGAGTTGTTTACTTTTCCTCCATCGGGGCATCATTGCTCCTATTTACAAATGTAACTTCTGTCACCTGTTGACTCAAATAAATTGAATTTAAAATGACAGTGAATGTGAAATAGCATTTTGGCAGATGGACATCTGATCAGCTGGACCATTCAATTCTTGCCCTGAGGTGACAAGTGTGATGGCTGCACTAGGGCCTGTCAGTCAAAATCACCTCCAGCTTCCACTGAAAAAACAGAAACCAGCACAGAACCTTTCAAGGCCCTTAATTGGTTAATTGACTCTCATCTGCCAAATGTCAGAATTATTAATTGAATACATGACAGTGAGGAGGAGGACATGTGTGGAAAGATTCAGGTTGACTGGAGGAGGAGGAGGCTGGATGCTGCTGGGTTGTTATGGTAATGAATCTTGTTATAGCATTAATGGAAGGCTCATCATTGAACAGAGGAAGATATTGATTGTTTGTTTGACAGCTTTACTGCCTCTCAGTGTCTGTCAGAGGATTATATTCTCTTTCCTAAAATGTTTTTGTACAGACAGCTTCTACAGTATATACTTTTTAAAATCCATTCTTTGTTTTATCCTAGCAGTCAAATTATGTTTTTTTTTTTCATTCTGTCAAATTAATGATCTGTAGCAGGAATTTAACCAAAGGGCCTCAAGGGGCTTTACAATCTTACAATATCCATATGACCCCTGACCCACAGTTCATTTTTAGATTTAGATAATGAAACATCCAGTCCAATGTAGATCTCAGTCTTATAAAGTTACATATGTTCAACAATTTCACAGCATTTTATTTTTCAATCTATATTTCATAACAGTTAAGTGATTTTACTAAATATCTACAGTATAGGGATTTGAAATGTTTAAAGATACATGACCAGTGGTTTCACTTGGTCTCAAAAACATTAAATGCAAATAGGTATGGTAGAATGTCCTATTATATATACAGTCTTATGCAAAAGTTTAGGCACCCCTTGATAAATAACAGATTTTGGTGATTTTTTATTTGAACAGATGTTAACACAGTTTCTCTTGGAAATGGAAAAAATGCACAATATTTTCTGCAAACAGTGATGCATAGTTACTTCTTATGCCATAAATTGAACAAAAATAAAAAATAAAAACATTATTATGGCATGGTGCAAAAGTTTGGGCACCCTAAGAGTTCCAGAGTCTCAAAGTCTCTCACAAGGTTTCAGACCTTAATCAGCTCATTAGATCTGATGCACAGCAACAGCTGTCATTGGTAAATGCCAATTTCAAAGCTGTACAAATACCTTGACTCTTCAAACCTTGTGCACACACTTGTGGACACCCAGCAACCATGGGTTCCTCTAAGCAGCTGTGTAAGACCCTGAAAATGAAAGTTATTGATGCCCACAATGCAGGAGAAGGCTACAAGAAGATAGCAAAGCGTTGTCAGCTTGCAGTTTCCACAGTAAGAAATGTAATTAAGAGATGGCAGATCAGGGGAACTGTGGAGGTCAAGATGAGATCTGGAAGACCAAGAAAACTCTCGGACAGAACTGCTCGTATGCTGGTCAGAAAGACAAATCAAAACCCCCATTTGACTGCAAAAAACCTGCAGGAAGATTTAGCAGACTCAGGAGTGGTGGTGCACCGTTCCACTGTGCAGCGATGCTTGCACAGACAAGGCCTTCATGGAAGAGTCAGCAGAAGAAAACCTTATCTGCGTCCCCATCATAAAATCCAACGTCTGAAGTATGCAACAGGACATCTACAGAAGCCCGATGCGTTTTGGAAACAAGTGCTGTGGACTGATGAAGTTAAAATAGAACTCTTTGGACACAATCAGCAAAGGCATGTTTGGAGAAAAAAAGGAGCAGCATTTCATGAAAAGAACACCTTGCCAACTATTAAGCATGGGGGTGGATCTATCATGCTCTGGGGTTGTGTTGCAGCCAGTGGCACAGGAAACATTGCACGGGTGGAGGGAAGAATGGATTCCACTAAATACCAGCAAATTCTGGAAGCAAACATCACACCATCTGTAAAAAAGCTGAAGCTGAAAAGAGGATGGCTTCTACAACAGGACAATGATCCTAAACATACCTCGAAATCCACTATGGAATACCTCAAGAGACGCAGGCTGAAGGTTTTGGAATGGCCATCACAGTCCCCTGATTTAAACATCATTGAAAATTTGTGGGTAGATCTTAAAAGAGCTGTGCATGCAAGACGACCAAAGAATATTACAGAACTAGAAGCCTTTTGCAAGGAAGAATGGGAGAAGATCCCAAGTACAAGAATTGAAAGACTTTTAGCTGGCTATGAAAAGCGTTTGCAAGCTGTGATATCTGCCAGAGGAGGTGTTACTAAGTACTGATTGTGTAGGGTGCCCAAACTTTTGCACCATGCCATAATAATGTTTTTATTTTTTATTTTTGTTCAATTTATGGCATAAGAAGTAACTATGCATCACTGTTTGCGGAAAATATTGTGCATTTTTTCCATTTCCAAGAGAAACTGTGTTAACATCTGTTCAAATAAAAAAATCACCAAAATCTGTTATTTATCAAGGGGTGCCTAAACTTTTGCATAAGACTGTATGTATATATTATTTATATATATTTTCAAGAGTTTAAAAATTCCTTGAAGACACAGAACAGTCATTTCCAGTTGACCTATAGGCCTGGGTGAAGAATATTTGTGTAATGTGATCAAAATATGGGTACCACACTGAGAAAATGGTTTGACGTAAGCACAGTGACTTTGGAAATAAGAAACTGCACCACATACAGCAGCCTTTCTGGTAACGTTTTACATGGTGCCATGGGAGAGCATATGGCACATGGGCCTCAGGATCATCTATGCAAATGCTATTCTGTTACTCTGTGATGACATACAACTGGTTGTTGTCATTGACATCTGATGCTTATAAATGACAAACTTGTGCCAGGTTTTATTCTGAAGCCAGGACAACATGTGCATGTATATCTGGAATTAAAAATCTTAGGATGTGATTAACAAGATGGAGCGAGTAAGAATTCACTGACAGGTGACTTCCAGGAGGTGCAATGCTTGAAAACCACTGAAATGAACTCCTAGCTGCAACATAAACAGTGTACAAGGAGAAAAAAGAAGCAATACAGCAAGTATAGATTTAATAATTGTATCTAATAACATCTAATATGCCATGAGTCTACAATAAAGTTGTGTTAAGTTATTTTGGGATGTGGTGCACTGAAATAATCTAAGATGGCTTTGTTTAATGCTTTCACTTTGTGTAATGTCTTCTTCATAGATTGTACATTTCCATGCATGTCCAAGGAATAAATGATTTTGTTTTATAAAAATAGATGTCTCATTAGAATGGTCTTATTAATCAGATCTTTTTCTTTTCACGAATGAAAAACAAATATTTAAATGACTTCAAAGCCATTTTCTCAAATCTTTAAGTCACCGTCAATTTTCTATCACGCACTCCAGTTTCATACTCTTATTCCTCTGTGTAGCTGGATAAAATTAAGTGTAAGAGCATAATGCACCATATTGATATCCAACATGTCAAAACAGCAAATTACCTTCCCATCTTAGAGGTTTGCTAACCTTCTGACTTGACCGCAAGTACATAACATCTGCACTTGGTGCTCATCAAGTCCTGTCATTCACCAGTCGACAAATGCATTTAGTTGGCTGCTTCTCTAAGCGTTGAGCTACTACCATCCTTGTTCATAACCAGCATTGTTACCAAATTAAATGTTAATTTCCAACAAAAATAACCAAAACTGACCAGATTTAAATTGTATTAATATTGTAAATGAAAAGATTAATATCATAGCCATTACTGCCTACTGTATTTCCATTTTAATATAATGTACAAAACCATGAAAGATGTTTAACATTTGTGAACATTCAACAACAGGATACCAGCTGCATTTATTTAAAAAAAAACTGAGCAATGGCCTCTTTTTATCTACAATAAAAAAAGAACTATCGATATATTTTTTAGAGCATCAGCTGTTTGTTCAAATGTTTTATCAAAAACAAACAAGCAAATAAATAGTTTTATCAAAAACAAAGGTGCAAGCAGCGTAGGACAATGCAGCAAAATCTGGTTTGGGGGCCTATGGGGGATATTTACTAAGGTTTTGTGGCTCAGTTTTTGATGTTAAACAGTGAAAATGAGTGTTCATATTTACTAAGGAGTTGGTTTTGACCCAGAGAAACAGAAGAAAAGCGACAAAAAGCAGTAATTTGCACAATATGGTCTCTTGCAATGTGTATTTTAAGATGTTTCCATTCTGGAACACAAAAAAGTCAGAGAGGAGAGAATGAAAATGTAAAAAAAATACTTGCACCACCTGATTTACTACCATTGCAACAGAGGGAACTGAGGCTAAAATTTAATGTCAGGAGAAAACCTAGAATTTGATATTCATCTGAGATTTTCTGTGTTTACTTTAAATTTTATAACACTCGAAAAAGATCTTAAGATTTATCTTCAGTTTTGTGAAAGTAAAACAAGTAATTTAAGATACAGTAATGATATTCAATCTAAAAATGTTCAGCTGACAATCATTTTTCTCAGATCTCTATTTTCTGTGTCCTAAATGATGTTTTTACCCATATTCCCTGGTGTGCTTGGCTGAAATGAAGTGCACAAGCATAATGCACCATATTGATATCTGGACATGTCAAAACAGAACAAATTACCATCCTGCCATCTTAGAGAGAGACTTCCTATGATTTGATCCATAGATCATCTGCACTCGGCAGTCATCAAGCTGTCTCACTCACAGGAGCATTAATGCATTTTGTTGATATCAGCGTTTCAGAGGCCATTAAGACGAGTAGAGAGCACTGATAGAAAAACTGTACGAAAAGAGAGCACAAAAGTTACAGACCTACCTGAGGTGAGTTGTTCATGTTTTGATGGATGGTAGCTTGCATTATAACATTGCATTATGACACAAGGTTATTGCCATGCTAGCTGTTTTGGAAACTGCTACTCAAATTGCAGCCTGAAAGCACTAAATGCCAAAAGGCATCTGCAGCAAATTCCAAAAGAATTTGCTTTTGCTCAACATGTTAACACTTAATCATAAACTACCATATGTTCAATAACAGTTATCTTATAATAATATATAGTTCTTTTGTAACTAGGTAAACACTCAAGAACTATATTTAAAATGTCTGTTAAGTTTCATTTCAATATGTACTCTAAAGTAAATTTAACATTTAAAATTAAATAGATTTTAGAAACTGCAGCTCCTGCAACACAAGACTACTTTTTATACTCCTACTGTATATGTGACCCTCCAGTGTTGCAACACAGCACATTTACAGACATGAATGATGAATAAATACACACAAACACAAGAACAAACTACAAAAGCAACCACATAGTTACACACCAACACACACACTGTGGATTACAGGCATGTTTACAGACAGACAAAACAGACAGATGAATAAATGATGTGTGTGATCTATAATGAATGCCCCTTGTTCATTATACATTCTCACATTCAACAGGCCATTCCACAGGCCACAATACTGTCCTCACTGTCTGGGTCTTTATATGGCAGATCAGAGTGTTACTAATGTGTCTGGGAAGTAGGAATAATCTGATTGGTTAATTGGAACATAGGTGAGTGGAGCCACAGACCCATTGGTAGAGTTTTGGCTAAAGGGATAAGGCTCTTGATTGATTCATGCAGTTTACTACTGGTAGAGTTTTGGCTAAAGGGGTAAGGCTCTTGATTGATTCATGCAGTTTATTTAAGGTTTAGTTATGTAGAAATTGAATCTAGAGCTATGTCTAGGTAAACAAATAAATTGAAAACTGCACCGTGCTAATTTGAATACAACAGCCAGCTGGTTAACAGTTTCCAATATGAATTCTCTGAACATGATCTTTAAAAAAGCACTCATACTGTGGTTTTATTTACATGTAATCCAAGTATCACATTTAACTTTTTTGTGCCTTTTGCTTTCACCTGATAAGATTCAAAGACTAATTATACTGCATTCACTGGCTGACTGCCATGACTCTCTGGCTAAAAGAGCAGCAGGCAGAAGATTAAACAGTAGCTACATGAAGCTCAGAAATCAAAGAGGAGATTAAGGGAGAGACAGAAGACAGAGGAGGGGAGTTACAGAGCTCCCTACGGGGTGGGAGGAGAAAGAGAAAATGAGGTAGAGAGGGGTGATGATGACTTTGTGTTGTTTTATAGAAGCTGCCATATAAATCCTTGCTCTTCCTGTCCTTCTTCGGCCCCTTCAGATTTTCCTCCAGGCACAACATAAGAAAGGCTACATCCTATTGTTTTTATCAGTGTCTTCTGCTATTTTTAGTTATGGATCACTTTCTCCCTTTTCAGTTATTACAAGTCATGTATTCTCTTTTCATCCTTACTGTGTAAAACTATTGATTATTATGTCTAAAAAGAAATACACCGTTTGTTAAAATTACACACAGTAAAACAGTTAATATTCATGTTCATACCCCCACATTCTTGGCAATAAAGCCCTGTTGGGTTGGCTGGGACAGGATTGGAGGCCAGAGAGAGTGGGGGGTATTTAATTGGGGGTCATCTGGAAAACAAGGTCCTGGAGTTGATGGGAGCAGAACAAAAGAACCTGCAAGCCAACACGCTGCTCTACAAGTGTTGCAGCTCCAGGGGTTGGCCATGTTGCCATACATGTATGTCTGGACCTCTTAAAGCTGGCTTCACTGCACACACACACACACACACACACACACACTGTGTTTTCATTTATTATGGGGACTTTACATTGACTTACATTCATTTCCTGTAGACTTATCCTAACCTTAACCATAACCTCTACTTGCCTAACACTTAACCCTGACCCTGATAACTTAACCTAACACCTAACCTCTCCCTAACCTTAAACAATGTTTCCACCCTAAAATTCAGTGATTTACTTGTGAGGAGCAGCCACTGGTCACCACAAGGATGGCCGAGTCCCCACCATGTTAGTGTGGTAGCAGGGTTTCCCCATAATGTAAGTAATACAAAGGCACACACACACACACATCCTTTTTGTTGTAACTTAACATCCATTGCATCCAAATCCCCCATACTTGCATTTTTTCCTTGTGTCTTAGTCCTCAAAAAACTGCAAGGAAAGCATGCAATAGGACTCAAGGAAACACATTATTACTGAAATGAGACACCATTTTCACCTACTCTTCAATGAAGAATGATCTCACGTATCCTCACTCGTGGCTCCTCCAACAGCCTCCTCGCTCCTCAACACTGATATAAGAGACTTGGAACATCTTCAGTCAGGTTGGTCAAACTGAACTTCTGGGTCAACTGAGGACAGGATGTAAAAACGACCATATAAGAGATTTGGTATGTACCCAGGGAAAACATGACGAGAAAGAATTTCAGAAAACACTTTTTAAGAGACATAAGACATCCTTCTGTCCAATCCTTCATCTGAATCATCCAGTCACCAGCTGATTTCTAATAAAGGGCTGCTTTGGTCCACAAAAGACTTTTGCAAAAGATGCTCTCCTCTGTTCTCACTCAGGCATCCAGCAGCTTCATTGCTCCTTAAAGCAGGAATAACAGTTTTGGCACATCTTTGATCCACACTTGACTGGAATGACGTCCAGGTTGAGTGAGGACTGAGGAATGGGGAACTAGGATTTACTAACTGACTCCCTTCCATTTCCTGGAGACTTACCCTGACTCTACCCCTAATTTTACTTTTACCTTTAAACCAAGGTGTATCCCTAAAATTCAGTGATTTACATTGTGGTGACCAGTATTGGTCCCCACAAGGGAGGCAAGACCCCATGATGTTGGTCAGGTCCTCATAAGTATAGAAAAACAAAGCTACACACATAACACACAATAAAAAAAGTTACTATCAGTAGCTCTAAATTAGTTCTTATATAATTCACTCATTTTCTGTCCAAATTAATCCAAACAGAAAGATTAAAAAATCTTTAGGCTATACAGCAATCACCATGACAGTGATCTGAAATTAAACTTGATATTCTTGAAAGAAATGATTGTAAAGCATCGCACAGAATGAACTCATCTTTTCTCACTAATTTAAACTAAGTATTAATTTTAAGCTAACTGATCTTAAAACTACTAGTTTATAAAAACATGATGCAAGTCTTTTGACTAGAATTAATGTACTGCTGAGAGTTCACTCAACTCATAAAACTATCCAGTGCTAAGGTTTTTCCGTTAACCCCTCATTTCCCCACTGCAACTTTTTGTTAAATCACTTCACCTCATTGAATCTGAGCAACAGATTTGCCTTTTTTCAGGTACATGCAGATTGTTCTTTTTGTTCTTTATTGTTTTGAAGATAACAGCTCAGCAACACAACAGCTCAAACGGACACACTCCTCTTGTATCTCCTTGGCTTTGTGTGGTGCGTGGCTCTACTCATTGTTACAAGATCAGACTTTTGTTTCTGGACATGGACGTGTAACTTCAGGCGTGTGTATCAGATGACCTGGTTGTGTTGAGCTAGCGGGAAATTCAAAAATGTCAAAGCTTCTATAGTGTTTGTGTGTGGGGAAAAAAATGGTGTATGTAATATATGTTTAACTGTTTAAGGCAAGGTTTTATTTATTTATATTTAACCCAAGTCAGTGTAAATATGTGTTTATACAGTAACTGTGTGTTCCCATACCTGTATGTGCACGATGCCATATGGATGACAACAATACACAAACAGTATATGTAATTATTGAATATGTTATGTGCTATTAAGATGGGCAATAACTATCATGGGAAACACCTTTTGTTTTTGTGTTTGTATTTAACCCATTGTTTTGTGCAGGAGGTCACATTCATGTTGAAACAAGAAGGTTTAGAGTTAGCGCCACACTACTGTTACAAGTAATCAATGTATGTTTTTGTTGGTTTGTTTGTTTGTTTGCTTCTGTGATATTTTGTAGATGAGGTCCAGAGGCCCATGCCTGGTTGGCCCATTCAGTAATCTATCTACAGTATGTATACAGTAACTATATATCAATGATATTCACAGTATATCTTGAAAATGCTGGGACAAGGAACAAAAAGGTGCTATTAATTTCACAATAAGATCCAAAACATGTTCCTCATCAGAAAAACTTACTTCAATTAAACAAATCCAGCTGTGTTCAGATGCTGATTAAGTAATTCTATTTATAAACACTCTTTTTGTACTTGTTACAGTTAACATTTTCTTTTATCAAATAAATAACAGTTCTCCATCTAAACCTGTCTCATCTTCCTACTAATTACTTACTACTGTATCTATAATGTCTGTATGAAATGTTTTAACTCAAGAAATCAATAATTACTTACAACAAAATAAATGTTCTTCCCTGTGTGTAGGTGAGTGTTCGTGAGTATGTGTGTGGGTGTGTGTACTTGTACTTCCTATTGTGTTCTGAGAGGCTGTCGTTTGGCCTGAGGCCTGGCAGATAATGCAGCATGGATCTATAGCAGCAGCCACATCTGTCTATGTCCTGCCGCTCTCAGACAACCTCCGACTGCTGCTATTATCACTATTGACCTGATGTGCTCTGCTTGGTGTGTGTCGCCATCTGTAAAACAGCTGACCCGCTGAAGCCTCACAGCCATTTACCCCACAGGAGTTATTCCTAACGATGGGCGACACTCAATGATTAACTTTTATTTTGCTCATTTGAAACAGGGAGATCTGTTTAAGCATGAAAACAGTTTAGCAGCAACATATAGTGGCACTATGGACAAAACAGTTTTGATTAAATGCTGTAAAAGGTCAAATACAGTACATCTTTGTTTTATTCTGATGAACTCAGCTGAATCTCTGTAGAACTGGGAAAGAAACAGCAGTAGATAGTAAACAGCATTTTCACAAACAATTCTATCCAGTTGGTTTTCAAACTTTTTCATTTTTTTGTTTGCCATCCATGCTTTTGTTTTTTCACTTTCTGATTGATGTTAAACACAAATGTAGAATTTCTTTGTATGTTGGGAGCAAAGCTCATAAAAACACAGCTTCCCCATGCTTCACAGACAGGGTCCATTCCCACTTATTGTCCTCAGCTGACAGTTTAAGAAACCATGCTTCAGACATTCCACACGATGATAAATCACTAGTTTCATCTGCAAGGCGTCGCCATGATGGATCATTTGAATCAGTGCAGTGTTACTAATTATCAGTGTAATGGCTGATTCTTCTGAACGTCAACACCCATAATCACATGCTGCTTTTGAGGGAAATGCCGATAAGGAAGTCACATGCTAAAATGTTGCACGGAGATTGTATGTGACCGCTATTGACCGACCAGATGGAATGAATAATGGGTTTGTAGTTTGAATCTAATCAGCCAAACTAAAACAACTAAGTGTTGGGAATTGCAATTAAAGATGGTTAGTGTACTTCCATGAATTTCTTTAGCCATGCATTGTATTCTTGTTGTTATTTTACTGGTCAACAAATCATTACCTCAAAGATAAGAAAAACCAGATGGCTTTACTAGCACTGGTTTTTATTACTCGTGAATTAATATGAGCATATCTTTTACTTGTTACAGATCAGTTTTTGCAGGACTTTGAAATGCACCAGTCACTGCAGTTTGATTCACATAAACTGATTTGGTATGAAACTGGCCTTCATTAACTGCTGGTGTGATCAGGCTCAGAGGATCAGCATTTATCTCTATCTCCCTTTCTCTCTACTTGTGGGACTCACTTTCCTGTGTGTCCCCTGTGGAGCCTTGTCACCAGGTTGTCAGGACTGGCCCGAAAACACAACTCTGCGTTATGCCATCAATCAATAAATGGAGACAGGATGAACGAGGTCAGTAAGAAAGACAGAAGATGGATGGAGAACGGTTCCCTCTTGTTTGTTCTCCTGTTCACTCGCTGGTCCACATTACCTGGATCACAGAGCACACACTCCCTCTGGGACATACACACACACACACACCCATCCTTGCACTGACACAGACACACATTTACATACACAGTGGTACAGCAAGACCAACAATCAATTTACACCACTTAGTTGGTCATTTGTAGTTCATCATTTGATTTTATTCTTACGCTATATTGATAACACAAAGGGGGGAGAAGGTGGGGACCACATTTCCATAAAGACTCAGTGAGTTTGAGTTCACATTACAAGTAAAAATGCACCATATAAACATTTTCTGAGTGGTGTGAACACAAAAATCTGTTCTTTCAAATCAAATACAGATTTCCTTTGTGACTTTTGTGTACACAGTATAAAAGGTAAATTCTAAATACTAGGCGCATTCTGAACAATCTCATACACCTGATATCCCTAGGCTTGGATTATATTTAAATGCCATTGGATATTTGGGGTTATGCACATATGAACGTTTTGTATTATATCTGAGTTTGTTTTTGCTGTTGTGCTGTTATCTCCTTAAATCGGCTCAATCTGTGTTCACTTGGCTAAGAGCAAGTTTGGCTCATTTATTCTTCAAAATTATCATTTGGGACCTCTCTGAGTAAATCATTTATTCATGCATGGACAGAAACAATTTTTAGCATTGTGTGTTAGGCTCACTCACTCGTTGGAGGGTGAGTGAGTGAAGAAATGAACAGACCCAGATGGCTGACTTTATTTTGTGCTGTATAAATATATATAGGGTGACATGATAAGGAAACAAACTAGGTAATGTAGGACTGGGTGCTGATCAGTTAGCAGAGAATAACAGATGACGGATGGATACTATGATGAGATAGGCTGAGCTACGGATACTAGGGTCACTCCCGGGCTGGCCGGTGGGTGGTAGATGGTATCTGATGACTGTGTACCGACCTGGCTGGTAGACGCTGGAAGGGTGGAGTGGAGTAATGGTCCGGAGGAAAATGATCCGTGGAGGATGGTCGAGGAACGAGGCAGCATAGACAGACTGAAAGAACAAAACCCAATGGTAACAGGACTTTGAGAGGGAGTGAGAGAATGGCGCTGGTTGTCGGCGTGAAAACACAACAAACTGACAAGGAAGTGGAAAGTGATTTGGGTATAAATAAGGTGAGGGACTGAGTGAAAACAGCTGGTGTCAGTTAGGGAAACAAGTGGCAGGTGTGCAAGGTGACGTGATCAGGGATCGAAAAACAAAGAGGGAGGTGAGAGAGGCAGGTGCAGCCGAGCAAACCTGACATTGTGGAAAAATATATAGATGAGTTTGTAATATCAAAACAAGTTATCCTGGACTTAATCCTCTTACTGTAATGACCTTTAAAATATGCTGTAATTAAAATTATTGAAATGTCTGGCTATTGGACATTATTACAAATTATATTCACAAATTCTAGTTTCCATCTGTTTTGCTTTACCAAAGAAAAAAAGATTTCAAGGAGACTTAAGAAAATGAACAGCACCGTAAGTGTTGTGAGTAATTCTGCCTTTGACATAAATGTTTAATTATGTTGTTCAGAGCATGTTTCTTGTTGTCCACTGTGCCTACAGGGATAAATTGGCATGCTGCTGATCTGAAATCAGCAATAGTTGCTCCACTTTTTCAGTGATTACATTTTGCATATTGAGAATAAATGCCCATAACATATTAGTTTATTAACATATATGTTACCAAAAGATGCATTATATTTTGAATATAGTGACAGTTTACCAGTTGAGATGTCACTAGTGATTGATAGATGCCGCATTAAGCAACACCAATGTACCTTATCTAAATGTGGATGGTTTTCTGTTATCCTTATCTCTGCTGCTGCCGATGGAGACAAGGCAATGAGGTGGACAGGACTGTAGTGTAGGAGTTGCCTGGTACCACCTAAGCCCAGAAAGAGGAACCGGAGCAAATTTGGCGTCTCTGGAGTGCCAGAACAGTTTGATGTTTGTTGTGACTTGTGCTAATTTGTTTGTGTATTTAATTATTATTATTTATCTGGTAAAATGTTTGTCAGTTGTGTAATATATTACATTAACCAGACTTTGAAATCAGGAAATTCTTTGTTTTGATAATAATAATTGCAGTACATACTGTATATATTGTTGAGCTTCTGGAGCGATCCAAGTGACTGAACCAAACTGACTGTTTCATGATCCTGTAAAAGGTGATGTCAGCTGTTCACACCTGTTGGATGGAGTTTTGTGCAGATAAACCTAAGAATGACAGAAGAGTCAGTTTGATTGTCTCTGCCTCCTAATTTATCCTCGTCTGCCTGCCAGTTTGTCTTAGCATCTGTCTGTCTACAGTACTTATGTCAAGGGAGTTTTCTGATCATATCAAAACACCTTGACTGTAACCTTCCCATCAACCAGCAGTCAAAAACCTACAGAAACACAGATCCAACGTGTCCACACATTTTATATTTCTGTAAGCTGGCTTGTGACAATATCTATATAGTTTTTGCACTAATTTCTGTGTCCATTTTATTAAAGCATCAAATCAACCTGCAACACTAATAAAATACAATTATGTAGTTTTGGACTCATTACCTGAAGATTCTTGACAAAAATTTCAAATATAGTCTTATCCATGTATATCATTCTTCTCCTATGAGTAAAGAACTAATAAACTGGGGACTGAGTCACCTGTCACTCAGTTTCTCCTTCTTTTACTGCTTTCATTCTCCTCCCTCTGCCACAGACGGACTGCACTACAGAAGCTAGCTTTTCACTCCAATTTCTACCCTGCACCTTCTGTGTGTGTGTGTGTGTGTGTGTGTGTTGTGAGAATGTTTGTAGTGTGTATCGGTACAATGCATCAATCATGCCATCATCTTTCTTTCATGCCAGAGGGGAGTGTGTGTTGTTCACCTGCATACAGCATATTTGTTCGTCCACACGTTACAGTACAGTACAGTGAACACAGGGGGCAGCGGGCTGTGTTCATCTCACTGCCCTGACAGCCTAACAGTGGAGAATTCTGGCAGGTCACTATCCAGGTGACCCCCTTTAATCTCCTGTCATTGATACCTCTTATGATTATAACATCTCCTGCCTGGAGACGTGTTACGGCTCAAACTTCAACTGCACTTCAGTGAATCACCCTGAGGTTGCAAGCTGTGGACGGACTCAGGTCCCTAGGCTCTTCTTCTTCATCTGTATTCTCACTGGGCACCCCAAACTTTGACCTTTCAGGGCCCAACCTCTCTTGGATCAGTTTGTATATGCTGGGTTGGTCAAAAAAAAGTACACCTTTAATATTTAATCAATTTTTCTTCTCTTTGTGTAATCCACCCACACGTCTACCTGTTTTATTGCCCCAAAGAAATGAGTGACAGATGCATAGGGCTGAATAAAAATTTAAACATGTACCAGTGCCACCCCCCTCCCCCCAGACACACACACACACACTAGGTGATACTGATTGACTGCTTGACATTGTGCTGTGTGAAGCTTGATGTGGATCTGCCTCCACAAACTATGAAATAATGATGCTGTGATCTCTCTCTCTCCACTAGTGTGCTTATGTCTGCCCAGTCCCTGAGTTCTCCTCCTTATATGGCAGCAGTCCCTTATTCTTCTTCTCCTTTTTCTCCTTGATTCCATTTCAGTGTCTTCTTAGTGTTTCTCTTTTTCTAGTGATTGTCTTTTTTTACCTCCCTTTTCACCCTCCTCTTCATACCATTTCTTTAAACTACAGTAATATATTAATAATGGAAACTCCACAGATGTGACATCAAGGCACCACAGTGTTGTTGGTGGGTGTTAAACACCTTTGATTGGAAATGACCTGATACAGCAATATACAACAATGGTGCTCAATGAGGTGTTCTTTTAATTAATAACCATTCAAGAAGTTTTTATGAAACTTAATACAAAGTGTCACAAATTCTTTAAGTATATGGGGAAACAAATGAGTAGACAGATCCAAGTTCAGTCTTTTCATTCGGTTCTGACCCCACTGAGTCCCTTGACCCAAGAGGATTTTCCCACTTAGCACCATGGGATTATTTTGGAAAGTGTCAGAGAAAGATCCCATTGCTAAGTAAAAGGAAAGATTGTAATACACTCCTGAGGCATTAGAGAGATAAATAATTTTCCCATTTTCCATTTCTTAGCTCTCATAAAAGCGGAGAGATCAGAATTGGCAGAGAGATCAGCTTTTAACATGAGACATGCTGAGGAACATTGTTGCTGAAGAACAGGAATCCCGGGATGCTCGTATGCCTGTTTGTGTGTTGAAAAGTGTGAGACGGTAAGATCAAGGCTCTGCAGGAGGACTTAAAATAAGAGTTTTTTAGCTATGACTTTGTGGCTAAATAGCACCTTGAATATGAAAAAAAAAATCTCTCTCGTGTACTATGCTTGTACGTTTGTGCGCCCTTGCATATCCCTGTATAAATATGTGTGTTCTGTTTTGTGTATAAGTGTGTGTGTGTCTCAGAGGTGTAGTAAAGGCAGGGAGTGATGGTCTGGGGGATGGAAAGGCTGACTAATGGATATTAGACTAATGGGCAGCAGCAGTATGACTATTCGTGCAATTAGAACAGGAAAGAGAGGATTGGTGCTGATGGACCTGGAGTGACTACTACCACTCAGACCCCTGAACTAATGAACACAACAAATATCATCATCTGCACTGGACATTAAAATGATTTTTCGCTTTAAAAGGTAAAACATTTTAGGATAAAGGGAGATTCCACTGGCTTTGAATGATGGTATGTGAAGACATTTACCCTGTCAAGTATTCAGATCTGTTACATGTTCTGTTAAATGTTTCCAGAGTCCACAGACTGCAGGCTAAAACAGGACAACTGTGATGATGCACTATATGGTTTTTGAGGTGAAGTTTTGAGTTTGGGCTTCCCCCTTTGCCATACAATGGTTTTTCTTTTACTTTGTCATCCTTGTTCTTTCTGCCTTGTTTTAAACCTTAACAAGGTTAAACTTCTACAGCCGTAAATAAGAAGAGGTAGCCTAGTCCATCTGGGAGCTCAGGGGCAGTCAGCAAAATCAACATTACAAACAAGTGTTGCAACATCCTGAGTATATGCAGAAATTACTGAATAGCCTATTATCTTATTGTTTAAACAAACAATGCTGTAAACACAAGATAGTGTGAGCCACCAGTCCAGCATTCTCACCACATTATGTAAGAGCCTCCAGATGCACAGCGCTGGGTGAGTTCGGTTAACGGGAGAGGTTTTGACACACGCACTAACTTTCATTACACACACTGAAATACTGGATGCAATTTTAATGAAGCCTTTTTATAAACCTTTATACTAATGAACCACAATCAGTCAGTTAGGGTGCTTCTTTACACTGCAGGAAGAAAACACCAAGATGAGTCAGAAAAATATTCTTCTGCAGTCCTAGCAAAATTTACATACATTAGATTTCTGGTAAACTAAATGTAAAAACATTACACAGTAAAACTTAGTACAATATATAGTACATCCTGTTTAGCTACAGTTACAGTACATTCAGATGTAGGACATTTAAACAAGCTGAATTCAGACTGAGGTGTTTCCATTGCCAAATACACTAGACTGACTCACTTCTCTGATCAAAGTCGGCATAATACTACCGTATATTTATATTTTGCTTGCTGTACTCAGAGTATTGCTTTTTTTGTGTCTCCACACTGGTGATAGTAGTGGCCTGATGCATTATGTTTTCCAGTTGTCCGGCCCATTCTTGTGAATGTGCTATGTCTGGAATTTCTTCAAATTTGGCACAAGTGTTCACTTGGACTCATGGAGTAGCTGATTATATTTTGGAGGTTAAAGGTCAAGGCCAGTGACCTCACATCTGTCCCATTCCTGTGAATTTGATTGGTTGGCAGAGGCATACAAGTGGTAATTCTGGTTGAATGTATGTGTGTCCTGTATGTGCAAAAATAATAGTATTAATAATAATAATTTGTCACTTAGTTTGAGTGAGTGTCAGTTTCAACTGATGATTTGCTGGATTATTGACATTGAGTCATGTATTGCATAATGGAGAGTGAAAACTTTATTAGTTTATTGGTTTTTAATAAAAAGTTGGTTTTAAAAGGTTTGTCACAAAGGACAAGTCTTTTTGTGCAGCATGGCATCTTAGTACCAAAGTGTCACAGGTTTGTCCTCAACATGTGTTTTCATCAGTAACAGTTTGACATGTCAAGATTTAACTGAACATTTTAACAGGTTTTTATACACTGAGCATTTCACAGCATTTATTACTCCCCCTCCTTGTATACTGCTATTAAACATTAAACATACCTATTTTCTGTAAAGGACAATAGCAGCTATGTGTTGTCTTTAAAACATCATGTAAATTAGGTTCACGTGGCTTGACTGTTCACTTAATGCAAAAAGCACTACAAAAGTACCAAAATACAGTCAGCAAATTCACCACAAAAAAATCCCTCAAGGAAGCAAGTGACAGATTCTGCCATTAATTTGCTTGTAGAGATTTTGATGGGAACAGGTTATTGAGCTCGTTAGTGCTCTGTGTATATGTGCGTGTCTGTATTCATACATGTGGGTAGGACTGTCTAGTGTGTTTCTGTGTAAATCTTAATTACCGGGAGTTCATATCATTTCTACATCATGTCAGGAGATTTGCCTCCCAGGGCCCTCCTGTCTGTCTCTGTCTTCATTAAGTGAACATCAGGTGCAAATTAGCTCTGAATAACTTGTCCCTAATATAAATATGGCTCTCTGCCAAGTAGGAAACTGTGGAGTGGCAGCCAGGAGATAGCCATGAGCTCTGGCTTCTGTCGCCACCTGGAGATCAGTTGTGTCTCTTACACCTTTCAGTTGGTTACTCTCTGCATGAGCAGCCCACCTCTGCTCTCTACTGGCAGGTGATCTACATTGAAGCTGATGGTAGCCTAAGGTGGTGTTATGGCTAATCATGTCAGCACTGCCAGATGATGAAACACTCCTCCCACAGCAGCCTGGGAGGGGTGAGTGTAAATTTGGGAACGATTCTGTTAGAAACTTTTTTTTGTTTCTTTTAACACTTGAGCAGTGTTGTATCGCCACAGGGGGGAGAGACAGAGTACAAATGCAACATATACCTGTTGTCAGAATCACCTTTCTGAGATAAAGTTACAGTCTCTGTCCAAACCTTGATGTCTTAAAAACCACCCATTTGCCTTTCATCTGTAGCAACATGGGCAGAGTGAAGAGGTGAAGATGTGTGGAGATCAAAGTGCTCACCTGGATTCACTCAGTTGTGCACTTGCATCACATGTGTTGCTTATATTTTCTGTTTACCTTAGAACACATGTAATATATCTAGACTTTCATAATGATGAAATTTAGCCTGATATTTGTGTCGCAGATCAAAGTTGTTGCTGGACAGTTTCATCATTTATTGTTATTTAGATTTTACAATTTAATCACTGGGTTTGACATGACTGTGAGTGTGTGACTGGTTGGATTAGTTTATTTATGAAATAAACAATGCCAAACATTTTGTAGTTTTTAATTATTTGCAGTGGTTACCTGTGTTAAATTGATACAAACTGAAAGACTTCATCTTGGACTATGAGAATTTGTGTTGAGCTTTTAAAAAAAATATTTTGTGACATTTTTTAGCATGAAAAGAGTGAGGAATAAACACACAGCAGAATCCCGGTAATGTGAACATTTAAGCAGGTTTCTGTGCCCACATTACAAATCCACACACACAGACAAACACCTCTGTGTTATGGCCAGCAGTTGTGGTCAACACAAAACAAAGGACAAACAACATATGAATAGATGGAAACAAAGATATTTTGTCTCTCTACTTGTAGTTACTCCTCACTCATTGCATGCTACAATTTGTGCCAGGTTTCCATCCCTCACGTTGTGTCCAGGGGATTTTGTGTCTGTACAGTAGCAGTAGTAAAACCAAAGCCATCACTAACAATCCCAGACATACCGCAACAACAATCCTCATTACATCTGAGAGACAACAGTAGTCCAGCGGGGGCCTGTAAATACCAGTCAGGGGCCACATGCACACTGGAGGACGGGAACCTGTGAGGTTGCCCCTCACAATGGTGTCCGAACCCCACCAGCGAGGGCCTGTACCTACTGGACCGGGGTCACGCTCACACTGGAGGCCCGAGCCCAGCTGGGAGGGGGGGCCTGCACCGGACCGGGGCCACGCTCACACTGGAGGGTGGGAGCTGTGAGGGACGACCCCACATGCCCGAACCCAGCCAGCGGGGGCCTGTAATGGACCAAACTGGGACTTCTCCTCCTTGGTTTCTCCTCTCATCCATACTCCTGAAAAGAAACAAATATAAGACAAAATGGAATATTTAGAAATTCAGATGAAGTGTTAACTGATGACTACATAAAATCGTTAACATCATTAGATAAACTGATATTTACCATGCACATGAAAGGTCTTACACTTCATCCTGCCCTCCATCACTTCCTCTCTCCTCACTGTGACAGATAAATAGAAGACCAGAGGAGCTGTAGCTCAGGTTTTAAAAAACTAAGGCACAGATGATTGGTTCATGAGTACTATATAAAATGTAATTAAAGCAAATAAAATTATACTTACGTGTTTGAGATGTTAAGATGTCATTATACACCCAACTCATCTCATCTCCTCTTCTCTGTTTCTTAATTCCTTTTTCTCATCTTTTCATGTTATTTCTATACGATTATCAAAATAGTTGTGAATTTATTGTAGGTGCAGAGTGCAGCCTGTATGTGAGCCGGAAAAGTGTGTGTGTGTCTGGGGTCAGATTAGGATTAATATGAATTTTTTTGTAAATCAGAGATTAGCTAACAAACAGACAATGTGGAAAATTATTTCGATGGCAAATTTTATGTCTCACATTTATGGTTTGGGATTAAAGTTATAAACTGTACACTTACTTTGAGCTGTAAGGAGAGATGGTGTTCTCGAGGGTTTTAGTTTTTGAGATATCCAAAGTAATCCGTTGGTAACTCACATTTCTTTTAGCGATCACAGTCGCGAGCCTCGCATATTGCTGAATACGTAGCATAATTAAAAATCTCACCTGTCTTGTTGAATGCATCTGGTCAGAGGATCGTCAGTGGATGTACGGGCAGCAAAATGGTTTTATGTGTGTCTCCGGTTCCATGAAATCATCGAGTGAAATAAACTTGCAAACCAAACTTTAATGTTGGCTGAGTCCTCTGAACTTTCAGACGTTGACGTAACATCCAACAAGTACGTAATAAGCGTTTGTAGAAAAGCAGGCCCTTCCACATAAACAGTCCAGTGTCAAAATTATTTCAGAGATGCATTTTTCAGAGGTACTGCTTCTTAATGAGAGTGAATAAAATGTTTTATATTTTTGGTACTGTTAACCAATTGTTGTAAATAATTGCATTTGTTCTAAGATGCATTGTTGAGGTCAAGGTCAAAGGTGAAAGTGTTTGTCATATGCACAGTTAGGAAATCTGTTTCCCTGTACAATGAAATTCTTACTTTGCCGTCCACATCAATTTCACAAAATACAAATGAAATATAAAGTAGATAAATAAGTAACAGAAAATCTAAGGCACTTTAAGCAGCTGGGCGGTTTAGTCAATGACTGCAACGTTCCATTTCAATTTTTATCTGAATTTATGCTGCTAAAATGCATCCCATGCTTCTTCCTACAAATACTGCTCCAAAATCATCCACAAGGTGCTGGCTAGCTACCCTGGTGAACCACAGATCTCCAGGGATCTCTGTGCACCGGTTGAACCTGTGTACCCATGCTTAAGCACTCCCCCGCAGGCTACACAATTCAAAACGGAACTGCCACAACTTCGCACCCCTGGTACTCGAAATGAGGTTTCATGCCCCTGGTACTACACTGTGTGGGAACAGAAATTTTTCTAAGTGCTGTTGGCACTTAGATATTATTATTAGTTCAGACAGCGGACTACCATGGCAATGACATGCTGTCACTGAGTAAGAAATCCAAGTGGGCAATGTGAAATATTGTACAAAGAATCTGAACAGGACAGTGAAAGTTTGAGAGGGAGATGTCATCATCAATGCTGACGGCTCTGCGGGTCTTGCTGGCTGTTTTCACTATGCATTGCAGGGTCCTCCTGCAGGAGGCAGTACAACCTCCATACCACACAGTGATGCAGCCAGTGATGACGGTCTCAATGACGCCCCGGTGGAAGGAGCACATGATGGGGGGTGGGGCACTGGCTCTCCTCAGTTTGTAGAGGAAGTAGATGCGTGTTTGAGTTTTCCTGGCCAGTGATGTGGTGTTGTTGGTCCAGGAGAAGTCCTCAGAGATGTGCACCCCCAGGAACTTGGTACTACTCACTCTCTCCACTACAGCACCATCAATGGTCAGTGGGGGATGCTTTAGAGGTTTCCTCCTGAAGTCGACAACAATCTCTGTAGTCTTCCCCACATTGAGGGAGAGGTTGTTGTTCTTACACCAGTTGGCACACCTCACTCCTGTAGTTCATTTTCTACACGTATGTCAAATGTGTCATCCCACTTTGAGTCTGTGCCCCTGCCTGGCCATCGCATCCACAGATCTGCCCCCACAAACTTGACCACGATCAGTGCTGATAACAAACATCCACTAATAATACCTTGCATTAATCTTGCTTTTGTAACTTATGAACCCTGATGAATTGCCATGCCCTACACAGAGTGCACATCATCAGATAAACATTCATGCGTCCACTTTTCTTTTCATCCATGTTACAGTGGCATAGGAGGTCAACCAAACAAGACCTGAAGTAATTTAATGGGTGAGTGGATATATGAAACAAAACAGCAAACCTGGGCTTCATACATCCACCTGTAGCCATAAAGGATTATTGGAATATATTGTATATTCCGCATACAAAGACACTGCTATGACTGAATTGTGGCTTCACTCATTTATTATGCTTTGTAAAATCCACCGATAAGGTGCTATTTTCTATAGAATATTACCTTTATGCATATAAAGTACAGTAGCAGTCAAATAAACTGCGATACCCAGGATTTATAAAACGATATCTGTACATCTATTAAGATGTTCTCATGCATGCACAGTGTCAGCAGCTAGGAAACCACAAATGTTTTATAAGTTATATTTAAGCTATGTTTCTCCTTGGTCCCATCTTTGAGCTCTACTTCTGAAACACCAGACTGCTGAGATGAACAGTATATTTCAGAGATAGTGACCTACATAAACATCCTAGTCTGCAGGGTATTGTCAGTTCTGTCAGTGCAACAAACACCTTCTGAAAAACAACAGACCCCAGTGATAATGCTGTTTTTATAAGCCTTCTTTTTAATTTCCACAAATCCTTTTAATTGTCAAATAAATTTACTAAGCTAAATTATATTTTTAAATAAAATGACTTGAAGCAATACTTCCAAACAGTGTAAAAACATATGATTTATAATATCAATCACATGGTGATATTTAATGTTGGCTCAGGATAAAGGGAAACATTTCCCTGGGAGATGAGTTCTTGATGAGCCCTTTCCTTTCCCATTTCCATGGAAGGGCTGGAGCTGCCGCAAAGGCAGGAGAGCACATGCCTAAACAATAACATAAGTGGTTTATCAGTGCTTTCAAAAATTATTCATGTGAATGCTTCCCGATCTGCACCATCTACAGTATTTCCAGAGCCAGAAAACAGTTTCAGATTTCAAGCATTTGGCAGTTAAAGCTGCTTTGATAAATTGTTTACACTAACAGCAGCTCATATGACTGTAGTAATGTGAAAAATGTCACTAAAACACACAGATTTATCACCTGACTCACCTCCAGTTGCCCTCAGCTCTACAGTGTTGTAGTTTTCCCACTTTCTTAAAACCTGTGACTTTAATGTATTGGTTCTCACTCTCTCTGCTCTCATCAGCGTCATTTCCTTCATTAAAAAGCTGTTTTCAATGAAAAACAGCCTCCGCCTAACAATTCTCCTGCCCAGCGCCAAACAGACAGGCACAGTTAGTGACTAGCTAGCTAGCATTTAGCAGCTAACAGAACTAAAAGAACTGGATATCAGAGAAATCCAGTTAACCTGAAGCAGTTAAACAACTTGGCTGATTTTAGAGTGACTCATCAGAGTTGAAATGCTGAGGTGAGCCAACAAAGTAGTCAGTTACAGTTAAGCCCAGGGCGAATGGAATAATGCCAGTTATGCATTAAAACAGGCCGAGATGATGCATTTATTGTATTAAGCATCTTGACTTCCCACCCACATTATTGGATTTTGCAGATCTGCAATTACAGTATGATGAACAAAACAACCACATTAGCTTGTGAAGCTGCACTCAAACACAACGTGACATCTCTCATTTATAGATGCAGACAGACTGTGTTTATAGCAGTGAGGTGCGCCTGTTTTTAAATTCATTGATGCTTATGTGTGTTAAGTTTGACGTATTGATTAAACTGATGGCAAATGCAGTTTCCTCGGTATGTTTGATGTACTAAATCACTATGTAATCAAAAAAGCCCCTGAAAACTGGGGAACTGTTGTTAAGAAGTTGCTCATTTGATGTAGAAGTAAACACTAAATTATTTAACTGAGAATCAGTTTAATATAATTGTTAAATTTCAAAGCCAATGTGTAGTATTACACAGCGACAATGAATAATATGTTACTGACAGTTCTGTGCTGTGTGTGTGTCTGATAAAATATCTGGGCTACAGTCTGTTAACATGTGGGTTAGTGATAAAGATATTTGGCAGCAGTGGGCATGTTCACAAAACCGACTGTCAGTGGGTTTTGATCAGCAGGTTCCCCAAAAACAGAACCAAATAGCTGGCAACAGCAGCACCCTACGGACAAGTGTCAAATGGAAGCATGTATATTGCCACGGGTGGATTTAAATATACTATAGCGTTTAAAATATGCCTGTGGTCTCACCTCTGCAGAGTGGCAGCAGCTTGTTTTCCAGGATGTCTTGGGCATCTGTCCCCTCATCCATCAGGTCCAGCTTTGTCATCACACCGATGGTCCGCAGGCCTAAAAAGCAAGGGGTTGTTGATAACATCGGTGTTCTAGTATTCACACATGGAATAGGAAATTACAAAGATAATTTAATGATGCTATTTAAGCAGTTCAATTTCAATACCCTTCCACTGTGTTATGGTTAAGGGCTAGGTAGGACCCAATGTGCAGACACACGAGGCAAGGGAAGGTTCAAGTAGGGCTTTATTAGTAGAGAACGTAAAAGGGAAAAACACATAGGGTCATCCTGACAGGGAGAAACAAAGAATTCCAAAATGCTAAACTAAACAGTAGGTCAGGGAGCAGGGTAAGAAACTAAAGCAAGACTGGGGAAACTAACAAAAGAACAGCTAACAGCCCAGGGTCACAAACACAAACACAAACACACTTGCCTAACACCCTACCTGTATCCTAAGCTTAAGCAAAGTCAAATGTTTCTCTGCCCTAAGTCAGCAAAGTAAGCAAAGTCAAATGTTTCTCTGCCCTGTCCTTTTTGTAAAATGTACTCCATGGAGACTGGAGGCTGGTCCCCATAGTCACTACTTTCCTTACCATAGCCCTAAATTCAAACCAAGTCAACATTCTAATATGTAAAGATTTAAGTTTTGAGGCTTGTTTTTGTCCTGATAAGGAAGTCCCAACAGTATGACTAAACAGATTTACTGTACACCCCCACAACATGAGTAATACCAGGCCACATATACACACCCATCTCACAGTGTCTCCAAAATGTGACCAATAACATGTGCAATTATATCTTTTGGATAATATATGTATTTTGTGTGTATATTTTTTGTTTTGTTTTGTTTTTTTGTGACTACTACAACATGCAATTTTTAAACTACAGTAACACAACCTCATTATTCTGCATCCATCACTTGGTTCAGTTGGGTCTTCTGTTAGCAGCAACCCTAATTGGCACACATAGGTTTAAATGCTGGTTTAAATCAATTTTAAAACTTCAGCTAAAATAGGTCTGCAGTGTGAACGTATCGAGAGACCTACACACCCATGCATACATCATTTGACCCCCTACACAGTCATCTCTGAAGCCCCTTCGATCTACACAAGCACTCTCTCCTATTCCCATCTCACCAGCCTAGAACCAAACACACCCCTATGAGAGCTGGCTGGAATTGGGGAAGCACAGTGCGTGTCCCCCAGAGGTTCAGGGGATTAGCTGACAGCTCTCTGGAGGGGTCATTAAACTGCTTTGACCATCTCTGATCTGAACCCTGTGACACTCACATGCACTGTCACACAAACACACATATATGTACAGTATTGATCTTTCTTGTTTGACTCACATCTATTTACCATATTAGGACCTTGTTGCAGAAGGGAATCTGACACCCCAAACTGTGAAAACTGTGTTGTGTCTATGTGTTGACATCACCAATATGCACTGTCATAGATTTACAAAGGCAGAATAGAATAAACAGAGTAACCCAGGCTGAGTATTTCATATCAACAGTTGTTTTATTGCGAAACAGTTTCTCAACTCTCTCTTTTGTCCAGCAGAGGGAGATGTGACCACTAATAGGCAATAATTGAACTGTAAAACCTCACATGCCATGTTTACACATGACAAGCAAAGGTGGGTGCTGTGACAGATCAGATTGTTTTATTAGCTATATGAATCCAAAAGCATACTCAGGCCAACTGGTCATATTTAAAGTGACTGAACTCTTCAGTGTCAGTCAGAAAAATTCTGATTCACTTTTACAGAGCTGTGATTTCATGTGATTTCCAAACACATTCAACCATGAATGACAAGATCCAGCTTGAACCTTGTACTGCGTCACATTACGAAGGGCAATGAAGACAAAATCTGCATATCCCTTAAATTCAGCAAACACTTTCTTCAGTCAGCTTCCTGTATCCCTTATACAGGAGGAAATGTAGCCTTAGTCACCCTAGACACACAATCCACCCTAAAGAATTTTATTAAAGCACACACACTAGAATCTTGCATTGCTTGGATTTTGTGTCATTGTGTATTTCCACTCTTAATATATTGAGTTGCTGTCCTGTGTTTTTGAATTGTTAAGACAATTAAAATAACCCGGTGGAAATCGCGTTAAATAACTGAACCTGAGACATATGGTATAAAACTTTATTTTTAAAAAATCATTTAAATGCTTTAAACAATATCATAGATAAAAAGATGTCTATGAGAAATATCAATGGATAGGTTTACATTTTATACTTTTATAGTTAATCTTATAACAATGTTCACTGATAGGATTATTCCTCCTGTTTATACTGGGCCTGAAAAGATTCTTTC
>NW_018127918.1:1841757-1893407 GCF_001952655.1 Monopterus albus
TAAGTGATTTTATTGTATGTGAAGGGAGACAAAGCTTTCATTCTTTGTTTAATACTAGCTGCTGAAGGGTCATATCATATTTACACAGACACATAGCTGTGATGTTTGTCCCTAATCACTTGGGTACAGATATAACTTTTGGGTTAAGGGTTGAATTATGGCTAGTTAGTTTTGGGAATGGATGTAAGTCAGTATATTGTTCCCACATGTGACAAAATAATCCATGTGTTGGTATGACAGAGTGTATAGCTATGAATGCCAGTGTTTGAACAGTCAGTTAGCTCTAGCATCCATCCATCACAGTCTAATACAGTAAGTGTCAGAATGAACCTGGGCAAAGGTCGCAGCATATCACTGCTTGTTGCAATAACCTCACAGGAAACAAACTAAAATGAGCAATGGCAAAGCAAACAGTTCATACATCTGCTCTCTCTTCTGTAATCATTAAAATATTGTGGAAAAATAGTCAACTACAGCAAAAGCATATAGAGATTGAGCACTGCCCTTCTGATGCCTTTACAGCATTATGTGATAAGGACCAAACAAATCCATGATGCAGTATATTGATGTCAGCTGGCAAGCATCAGTTTTCTATTGGTGAAGGTTGTTGTCAAGCTCATTTGTAACAAGCCAACTTATGGATGACAAAGTGCTTTTCAGGATGATGAAATTTAAAATACAATACATACATTTTGGCAAACATGTTCCTGAGGTGAAAGATTCCACCTATTCCTGGTAAATTGCACTGAATTGGATTAACAGCCAAGATAAAAGGATAACTGCCATGATAACTAAGTCATAAAATTTTGTGTTATTATTAACCACTGTGCTGTGCTCAAACTACCTCCTGGTTTACTTGACATTTTCTCACCAGCAGCTATAGCAACATGCCCACCCCAATGCAGCCCATGTATTTAATCGGTGGCTTAAACTATATATAAAAATGGCCAGTGTACCACCTCCTGCCACTGTGCAAAAGTGAAGCTAAAATATGACCAACACAGGAGGCTGCTATCCTGCTTTTTGCAGCCAGATTCTGTTTAGTAGTGAGCAGTGGAATCGGGTCGCCAATCAAGGCTGTCAAATCATTCAAAATATATACCTCACTTTTTATCATCACATAGCTTACTAAAAACAAACTTGTCAGATAAATGATTTGTACACAGATCAGTGTGATAATACCTAAAGTGATTGAAATCACTTTTGGAAAAATGTATTTGATCTGTACTTTGAATTTTTAGTTTGGTTCATGTCCCATCCGCTAGCATGGAGGGGGAGGAGTTTATGACCTAAACCTCAGCCAGCCACCGGGGGCGATCACCTCAGGAGAGCTGTCATAGCATCTGTTTTTTGTACAGTATATGAGTTTAAGTATCACAAATTTGCTCTCACTGTTTTTCTATCTATATGCTCCTGAGGCAGAACTCTTTTTGACCTGCTTAGAGTCAGGACTAGTTTCATAATGATGGGAGCTGAGGTCACTTTGTTTTCACCGAAGCAAATTAATATTCAATTGATGACTTTTGCAATTTTATTAATAAAGGAAATTGGTCTAATTCAGCTCTGTGGGCATTGTTAGTAGTTGTCTCGTGCACCTGTAGGATGCTTTTACAAAATTCAGTGTCTGCATTTTCAGTTGGATAGTCTTCCTACTGATCAAAATCTGGATTTGTTTGTGGACCCTACACTTCACTCGCACAGAGTGATTTGAGCCATCTTATTTAAATGACTAAGTCATTATATTCAGAACGATTTTTGTATGTGTCTTTTGACATTCATAGTTTGTCAGACTTACATGGATTAAATCATCTGCATAAAGCAGAAATTGACCTCTGAGTTGTGAAGTACTGTGGACTGTTTCAAGATGGTGGCCAATCAATGTATGTAGATGTTGAACAGAACAGGTTATAAACAGCAGCCTTGTCTTACTCTGTTCTTAACATAGTGTCGCTTGCATTTCTCTCTCTTTCACTGACTCTTTACCTCTCTCCCTGTCATTTCCTCCATGTGCGTGATCAGTCCAGATCTTTAAAATGTGAATCATGTGCAGGCATGTGTAAGCACATTGTTGAGCCTGAGTCAGTGTAGTTACACTGGCCGACTCACGTTGGTGATTTAATCATTGCTGACGCCCACTAAACGGACACAGAAAAATGTTGCCTAAGTGAGAACAAGGGTGAGTAGAAAACTCTCCTGTGACTTCATGAAACTACTGTCCTCTGGTCATGCAGCAGCCGCTTTGTCGCTGGCTTTAATTATCCCAATTAGTCCTCAGCAGACTGCTATTCTCAGTATGTCTGAGAACAGTTTGAACTTTTCAAAAGTACTCTGTCAAATACCATAAACAACTGCAGCTTGTTTTGTTCCCTCATATTGTCTCCCATAAAACTCTCTAAAGCATCAACCTTTCAGAGGATGAGACCACAGTTTTGTGCTTATTTGGATATGCTTGTTGCAAATCTGTCTGTGGGATGGCAGATTTCTTTTAATCCACGTTAATCGTTCAGGAGAACTTATAAATGAATGTATACGTTTCTTGAAGTTTGGAGCAATAAATGTGAAGTGACATGCTGCCATTTTTAACCCTCCCAGTCCCTGATAAAAACCAAGAAAATGACAATTTGATGAAGGAGATTGGATCAAAGAACATGTATGACAAGTTGATAAATACTACAGTCTTTCCTCCCATGCAGCATATATCTCAACTACTCATATTAAAAGCAATATGTAAAAGTAAGTAGACTTATTTTTTACTTTACAGAGGGATGATACGAAAATGATTAAAGTAAAAGAAATGGACATAATGTATAAAAAAAAACTGAGCAAAATGCACTAAATATTTAATCGTGATGATACAAAACTTTGTCAGTCTGCAGATTTATATCAAGGTCTGTTTCTGTGAAATTCATGGACTTAAAATGGACTTTTTAAAAGTTAACATGTGACAGTATTGAGTATTACAAACTATTCAACAAAAACAACAAGTCCCATGATACACAAAAGTCAGTCCTTGAGGAGAGTCATGCTTTGAAAGTATGGGTGGTATTTATTCTGTTTAAATTGCCCCATTTTCTGCTGTTAAAATTGCAGATTTATTCTTTAGTCTCTAAGATATCTTTTTATACATCAGCTCCAGGTGTTCAGGTTTGGTCCATTAGTCAGTGAGTAAAACCTTAAACAATGTATTTCACCTGTGTATGTGCACCTGTGCAGACTCTCAGCCTGATTGTTCTGCTTTTAAATGGGGAAGGGAGAGGGTGGTCGTCTGCAGTTGCTATCAAGATGAAGAGATGCAGTGCTGAAGGAAAACGTGCTGATAAAAGTAGCAATGGCTACTGATTTAGCCCTTGCATGTTCACTTTTGATTTGGTGCTCTGGTTAAGCCATGCACAAAATGATGTCTTTAACATCCTCCCAGTTTGATAATGTCCACTCTAGTTCAATGCAAACCCCACTGTCACAGTTTTTTTTCGGAATCTTCTGGTACATCTGTAAAACCTATCAGAAAACTTCTCAGACCGACATGCATTTGTTGTAATCTGCCAGCCCAGCAACATGTGTTTTAAAAGCAAGCCATGAAACAAATCAGAGAATATTCTGCAATACAAAAGGACAAGCTAAAGTCAGAGAAGAGATGAGAAAGACCCTTGACAACCTGAAAGCACATCAAACAGCATTTGCCTCTTCCTCTAAAGTTGAGCTATAATCACACTTTATTATGAAGACAAAGGAATGGTAATCCCTTCACTCTTTTTTCATCTCCATATCAGATCATGTTCAATAATCTGGAACACACTGTTCCATAAACAAACATGGATACATGGTTTCTGCCAAACAGCTGAGTAGTTCTGTCATGCCTCCACTAGTCCCAAAGCCTCTCAGGTTTTTTTCTTGGAGCAGTTTGGAAAGAGAAGAAATGGCAGCAGGCAGAGCCGCAAACAGGAGACAGGTTGCTGAGGATATTAAAAAAGTTATATCCTCAGTTCATATTTCATCTATGGCACTAATCTTGCCATATTTTCACCATGTGTGGGTGATAATCCATTGCAAAGTGTAGTTAGGAAAGAGGCCGCTATCTTTTTATTGTTTAAATTAAATGACTTCAGCATCCTACAACTGCTGGGTTTTTTTCTAGACTTCATTCAATGCTGACAGTCTGTATTTCAAATCATAAAGAACATATTTCGACTGTGACACTCTCTTGGCAGCACAGGTTCACATCTGATTGCAGATGTTTCACTGGAATCCACTTTTTGCCCTGTGGCTGTTGTACTTTGTACTTGATCACGGTTGCAGTTGCCAAAACACAACAACAGTTTAATAGTTTGGTTGAATCAAGAGACTTTGTGCTTCCACCAATCAGGATTCTTCAGTGAAGCCTGGAATGTTGTTTGTGACGCCATGGAAGAAGTCACACAGCGCTAGCTACTTCTGGTGCGTGCATATAAACTGTCTGCCGCTTTGCTAGCATTTGTTCAAACATGTAATTGAACTGCCTCCAGTTCAGTTTTCCCCTCAGGCATCTGCTACATTTTATGCAAATATTTCCAATTATAGGCATTAGTCAAAGTCACACACAGTACTGAAATGTTTACATGGCTTGTTTATAGTGCCCTTTTTATAGGGATGGTTTTTTTATGCTGTAAAACAGAGTGAAGACATCCTCCATTTTACTTGACATCCATTTCCCTCTGGAATTCAACCTCAAACATGATCTAGTTTGAGGCTGTATTCTTTTCTGATACAACAATTGTGTGCAGTTGTGATGATCTCTATACAAATAAATAAAATTGAAATAATTTATTTGAATTTAGGCACAAAAATGAAGATCTATATGAATTACTAAAGGTCATGCACGCCCACATACAATACTGCAGGTGTTTTCAATTATTCTGGCTGATTTGACCTCTTTAAGCTGAATTTGGGCAGAGAGATGTTAATAAACCAGCTCTTGTATAATGTATCTGAACATGATAGTGCATTATTATGTGATTTAACTCCAGGTTAAACATAACTCAAATTAAGTCACAATGTCTGTGTCTTTTTTGCTAATTATTTTGGGGATAACTGTATAAAGAGCAACTGTTCCAAAACTGTTCATCTGATGTTTGATATAATACTTAACTGTATTAAAGCTGAGAGAAGAATTTAGCTTGTGTTTTTAAAAAAATGTAATGTTACACAGTACAGAGTCTACACAATAAAATTGAGTCCAAAAGTGAATGTTCATAGACAAAGCAGTTTATACAGAAAATGATCCATTCATTCCTTAATTTATTCTTCATTTTCATCCTATGTGCTCCTTAGTACAGTGACTGTTGGGAGACAGCTGTGCTTACAGATGTATGTTATTCACCTGTTGAATTGTGTACCTTTGGGGCTGTCAGCTTTAAACTGAACACAGTTTGTTTTTTTTTATGTTAAAGCCTGGGTCTTCTTTTTATAGAGCTCTTACCAATATACCAGTCAATTCTATCACTGAAGAAATATTGCATTAGTCTTCTTTTTGTGTGTGTTTTACTTCAGCTGCTACTTCTCTAAAAAAAAAAAAAAAAACAATACTAATAATAATTCAGCATTTTTACCTACCAGCACAAATGTCTTTCCATTATTGTTTGCTCTCTATTCATTGGCCTGACCTGTGGTATATGTGTCAGTGGGTTTAAGGATTGTTGTAGTCAGTCAACCAGGTGCAATGAATTACCTCACTCATTATTAATGGCTGTCAATTTATCATGTAAGGAGACTGCTGCAGATGACTGGCTTGTAGACCTACTGTATGATGTCACATACTACTGTCTTAACAGCAATCTGCACAGCAAGTAGAAGCATGTTACACATTCATCTCTTGATCATTTAACAGCACAGTTAACACTGATTTCTACAGCATTAATAGATGCAATCATTGTACAACTTATTAGCCACAAGTTACTTTTCATCTGGTTGATAGTGCAGTGAAATGTCCACAACTCTGTGCACACCGTCATGTGTTTTGCAACAATATCGTGAGGGTTAGGGTTGACTGGTCCTCTGTGAGGTGTGCAGATTTATTGTTCAAGAGTGGCTCTAAGAGAACTTATTATTTAAATGTAATTCAGTATGTCCAAAACAGAATATAAAGAGAAGATTCACAGACACAGTACAGGTAACGGCAAGATTAACTTACTTTTTTCAGTTGAAGTTCAGCCTGGTGAACACAGTCTGTGTAACCAACATCTATGTGGGTGAGACACATAGTACTCAGCTGAAGGGCACTGACTGTCCTCACAAAAAGAATGGCAGCATCCATTGTTGCAGCTAGTCCTCTAATACACGTTTACATTCAAGCTACTAAAGCAAGTATGACCGTAGCAATGGAGGAAGTCAGGTATTTTAAAATGACACAATTGGAGGAAGCTGGATAATTAGATGGGCTTTAATAAATGGATGGGATCGCTGTTCCTGTTTTCAACTGGCAGTCTGTTTTTTAAAGGCATGGTCACAGTGGCACCCTAACCTTAACCACGTTTATTATTGTTACCATGCCAATCGGTGCTGTAAACTATAAGATCAGGCTCATCAGACCAAGTCCATCAGTGGTTTGTAATTTCAAAGGCACAGACAAATGACGTCTTACAGAGTATCAGATCAGAATGTGATGTTCTAGAGGACATACGTTCTGGGCTACCCAGGGAGTCATCGCATCTGTAGAAAAACCGGTGGATGAAATAACCAAAATACAATGGAGTGCAATAATTTCAAACAGAGATAAAACTGCTTTTCTCAGTATGCAATCAGACTGGGGTTCTTTTGTTTTTGTTGGCTCTTCACAAACATAAACCATGAAATACATGCCCCCACACACTCAGATCATCTCAGGTCTCCAGTGGTTTGCCTGCCTGTAAATGAAGCGCCACTTGGCTGTTACCCATTCAGTGGAGCATCGTTTTACATTGTGGTACATGGTGCTCCTGTCAACACATAAAGAGTCTGGTGACAAGGTGAAGTTACAGTATGGTTGTGTGACACCGTGATACCTGTTTGAACAGCCAGAGAACCTGATACAGATCAGAAGCTCAGTACAGTGTGTGTGAATGTGTGTGTGTTTACACATTGACAGTGTGGGGACTTGGCCTTCCTCTTGAGGACCAGATGCTGGTCCCCACCGTATAAATTACAGAATTTTAGCGTGACATTGTTAGTGTAAGGGTTAGGAAAGTGGTGGTTTGGAGTAGGGCTAGGGTAAGGGTGTTTCTCATATCTCTTATATGATTTCTCTTTGGTCAATCGGAACAACTTCTGGGTCAAGGGATGATCAAGGACATTCTAAGTCTCTTATCTTGACTCTGAGGAGCGAGGACACTGCGGGTTGGAGCCATGTGGGAGGATACACAAGTCTATCCTTTGTGAAATTTTTATGAACCAATATGTCCCTTTATCAGCATTCAGTTAAGTGACTGAATGCGTCAGATTCTCATAATAATAATTTGCTTCCTTGAGTCATCTCTACTTGCATGATTTTCCTGCTCATGTTAATAATTTGCTTCCTCGAGTCATCTCTACTTGCATGATTTTCCTGCTTTTGGGTCTATTCAAAAGGAAAAGATGCAAGTGTGGGAAACAACAACCATAAGATGTGTGTGAACAAACACTCTAGTGGAACAATCACATTAACACAGACCACTGTTGATAATGCAGTGAGATTTCCAATCAGAATTTAGTTCCTGTGTTGCAGCTCTGCTCATTCATGGCAGGTATTCTGAGTTTATGGTGCCATTTTGGTGTGGGAAAAGTCGGTTCTTTCACATTAAAAGGTTAAGTGTATAACAACACTGGTGCTACTTCACTGAGAAAGCATATCAGAATAAATATTACTCTTTCTAATTATGATAGAATGGATTTAAGTTGCACACCTGTTTCATGGGTGATGCTGTGCGACTTATCTCATTTATTGATGCATCCACCCACATAATTTCCAGTATGTCCAGTTCTTTCCTTTATTGTTAAATATGTGGGAGGAACCTTCCTCTGAATTGAGGTATTAAAGTACTGATATTGAGCTTCATAAAAGTGTGACGAAGACTGTACATTCTTGCATATGTAGTCAGCTGTTATTTGTTTATGTAGATCGCCGTTGCTTGTCACCATAGCAACTGAATTTTCAAAATTTCTTTTGCTGTTGTGTCAGAATTAGTGTATAGCTAAAATTTTACTATTACATACCACTGTTGGGGAAAAAAAGGCTGAACAGAATAATACAACCCACCTAGATTCAAAGAACTCTTATGTGTGAATGCTGTTCCTAGACTTCAGTTCAGCATTCAACACAATCATTCCCCAGCAGCTTATATAAAAACTTGGACACCTGGGACTCAAAACCTCTCTCTGCATGAATGTTTATCTGATGATGTGCACTCTGTGTAGGGCATGGCAATTCATCAGGGTTCATAAGTTACAAAAGCAAGATTAATGCAAGGTATTATTAGTGGATGTTTGTTATCAGCACTGATCGTGGTCAAGTTTGTGGGGGCAGATCTGTGGATGCGATGGCCAGGCAGGGGCACAGACTCAAAGTGGGATGACACATTTGACATACGTGTAGAAAATGAACTACAGGAGTGAGGTGTGCCAACTGGTGTAAGAACAACAACCTCTCCCTCAATGTGGGGAAGACTACAGAGATTGTTGTCGACTTCAGGAGGAAACCTCTAAAGCATCCCCCACTGACCATTGATGGTGCTGTAGTGGAGAGAGTGAGTAGTACCAAGTTCCTGGGGGTGCACATCTCTGAGGACTTCTCCTGGACCAACAACACCACATCACTGGCCAAGAAAGCTCAAACACGCCTCTACTTCCTCTGCAAACTGAGGAGAGCCAGTGCCCCACCCCCCGTCATGTGCTGCTTCTACCAGGGCGTCATTGAGAGCATCATCACTGGCTGCATCACTGTGTGGTACGGAGGTTGTACTGCCTCCTGCAGAAGGACCCTGCAATGCATAGTGAAAACAGCCAGCAAGACCCGCAGAGCCAACACTGTTCACTACCCCCCTCCCGCTGTTGCACAAACTCAGTACACTCCCCCTTTTGTTATATTATATGTAAATCTGCTGTTGTTGGTCATTTGCAGTACTGTCCATGTATACTGTACCTCATATGCTATTTGCACCTCATCACCAACACCCTGGTGATGCTGAACCACCTGACCAGCTCCTGTTATTGTTTGCACTACTGTTGAGTCACAGCTTATTGGCTGTACCGTTTATCTTAATTATGTTAATCCAGTTCTTATTCTATTCTATTCTACTTTATTCTGTTTTAGTTCCTAAATGTTATGGCACCCAATACTAGGTGAGACAGAAACAGTATTTAGATTTTCTGTATGTCCTGCACATATGGTGAATTGACAATAAAATCCTTGAACCTTGAAAACAAAGAGCTGGGTGTCAGAGCAATGAGAAGCATACCGTGCAGTCACAATGTCGCTGGTTCAAGTTCAGCGGTGGACACCATCCGCCTGTCTAACATGGAGCAGGTTTGTTAAAATAACTTTGTTGGGAAGCAGTACTTGATGCGTACTGGTGTTTGTCTTGTCCTTTACTATTCCCATATACACAACAAGCTGCCACCAAACTGACAATAACGTAAAAGAGAATCTGAACTTGTAAAAAGAGCATGTTTATTTCAGGTTGTGGCGAGGAACATTGCAGAAAAAATGTAAATAAAAGTTATTTTTTCTGAAGCAGTCCTTGTCCCTTAGTATTGCACACACTATAGCTGAAAACACCACTGATTTACGTTCCGTGCTACATTTTCCGAAATTCAGTTTTATTTGGTCACAAATTACTCTACACAGCCAAACCAGTCTCCTAGAAATGTTTCTGTACTAATTTGGAATGGCAACACATGTACAGTATGTTTGGAAAGCAACATAATGCCCACTGGATATCATTTTTAGTACTTTGATAATAAATGAAGTTTCAAAATATTAGAGTATTCATTTGTTTTTTCAACAATAAAGGAGTGCATTTAATCATCTGGAATCATTTTGACTCTATAGGGAGGTTTTCCACTTTACACGCCAACAATGAAGAGTTAATAACAGCTCAGCCAGCCCGTCTTTTCTTCTGGTAGTTGTGTTTCTCACCTTGCCCACTTGGTCTCTCTCTATCAGGCAGATGGGGGGGTAACTTGATACAGTGGGAGCATTCTGTCTTTAGGGGTTAAATTAACAATCAGCAATCTGGTCTTTACTGGGTAACCCGGAGTGATAAATTTATGTGTGAGACAAATAAGATTTCTCTATATTGGAAATCTTTGACAGGTGCAACATATGCATTGTGACCAGGAGAATTTTGAGTCCATATTTATCTATTAACCTGTATCCGTTCATGATTGCAGGATATGATGATTTGCAGGTGTCAGGATCACGCAGGTAGAATGGCGTAGGCTGGCTCAAGCTACAGGAAACGACATAATATCCAGTGTGTACTCTACCCCTTCATTCCCTCCAGCACTCAGCATGATGACGTCACCAGCCCACTCATATCACATCTGAAGGAATTCCAGGATTTCCTGATACCCAAATATGGTCACATATCCTGTAGATTATCAGAAGCCTAGTGGTTACGAAACATTTCAGGCTTTCTTGCTGTTTGCTTTAAGCATGAAGACATATTGTATGGGGTTACATCACATTAAAGCTATAGTGTGTTGATTTTGTCAAAAAAATGTGGGGTAGAAACATCCCCCTAAACATATCTTAATGAGGAGAGCTGATGTCAAAGACTCCCGTGACCCACCTTGGCAGCTGTGCAGAGGTTTTTTTGTTTTTTTTTTACCAGGATGCCACTCTTAATCAGTCAGAGAACCCACACTTATGTCTCTGCCAATGTTCACAATGGCACAGTCTTGTAGTTTCTGCTAACTTGATGATTTTTCACCAGCAGTCTGGCACTTTCTACAGCTGCAGTGATATTACTTTGTTGTGGGCCACTCCGTTCAGTTACTGCAGTGATGTGGCTACATTTGACAGAATGTTTTAACCATTTTCAGATGCGTCTTTGAACAGCATGTGTCCTATATGTGATAGAGTGGCTAAGTGTTTTTATTTTTGCGACACTTGTTCTTTCACTACTGATGTTCACAAACTGTGCTGGCTGTAAATGTGTCGCATCCGCCTATATAAACTCATAATTTACGAGAAAACAAACATTTTTAGATTTGAATAGTTGTTAATTAAAGCCATACTACAAGTACGGTTTGTGTTTAACAGTCTGTGTGTTGTGTTGTTAAGACAAACTGCCTGTCAATAACACTGCCTGCATGGTGTAAGTTTGTGATTTCCCAATAGTGTACTGGTACTGTAGATTTAGGATAGATATGGTCAAGGCTATAAACTGTCTTTTCCCTGTAAACAGCCCATCAATAAAATGATTGCAGCAGGGAACAGTGTATTATTACATCTGGATGAATGACGCATTAAAGTAACAGGAAGTGAGCTGTTTGGCAAGCCTTTCTTCTTTTGCATGTGAAAAATGCCATAAAGAAAAACAAAGGAAAAATACCTTCTCCCTCTCTCACCACCTTGAACTTGGCAAAGCCTCACCTCATACTGTGCACATACTGTTGATTACTGATATAATGAAGTATAGTGACTCTGATTTTTCTCAAATCAATTCTTAAGCTCTTACTTAAAGAAAGGTATACAGACTCTTATTGAAGGCATCATTCCTGAGAACAATCAACGGTTGTTCCTCCCTCAGTCAATAAGAGTACTCTGAGTCCTAAGAGCCAATCCAAGGCTTTCATTTAGTCACACCCACCTATGACTGCAATAGAAAGATCAATTCATTCTATTACTATCATCATTATTTCTAAAATCACCATTATCACAGTGATAGCATCATCACTGTGATAATGAATAATAACTTTACCCTTGTGCAATTGTTTGGTCCAGTCAATATCATTTCTTCCATGAACAATTAGAAAAATAAACAAATGAGAACTAACAACACAAACATTACTCAGTGCAAATACTCCTAATCAGGACCTAGGATTCCTGGATGTAATGGTTCCAGTGACAAAGCTCAGTACCAATGTAGGAAGCAGTGACCAAGATGTGGAATCCAAAACTTTTGTACTGTTATGGTTATGGGGCATGTATATACAGTATGTAGAGTATCTCCTTAACCTTAAATCTTATGAGCAGGGATCTGGAGGGCGTTAACCAACTGAACGTGGAAACTATCCTCATCTGCCCTATGCCTAATAACACACCACCAACACAGAAAGACAAAAAGACAAAGGAATGCTGTGTCTCCAGTTTCCTCTCATCTGCAGATGTCTCCAAACAAAATACCTTATCTCCCTACATTTCTTCATTTTTCTTAATCTTTTATTTTTGTCATTTAAAGTGTCTTCCTTTCCATTCCATTCTCTTTACTCCACATACACATTACAAATTGAATAAATTCCCAATTGGCAGTTGAAATAAATTATGTAGTTATACAGGTTTTGCCTTTGTACTAAGCTGCAGCCTGCAGGATTATTTGTTTTTCTGATCCTGTTTGATTTTCTTTTAGTTTTTATTTTGCCTGCTGTGTTAACCTGATACAAGTGAAGACTTTCAGCAACACAACTGGAACATCACCCTTTCATTCAGGCTGTTCTATCTTCTATTGATTTGACTTCCATGGAAAAAGCAGCTCATATTGTCAGGGACCAAGCAGTAAGACAAAAGACACAGCTTTCAAAGTTCAAAATAATGGGCTTTTTATTAACCCAAAAGTAAGGAAAAATACAAACATTAACATCAGATAAATTGGGCCCTAAAAGAGGTCAACAAAAGATAAGGAAACTCAAAATACAGCAAACTGAATTGTCTGACAACACAACAAAAACCAACTGACCTAACAAGTGACACACACAGGGAAACATATATATTGGCTGGCCAAACCAATAGCACACACAAGGGGTAGACCAAAGACACTACCAAAATAATCAACTAATAAATGCTAAACAGACAGTCTGCTCTCAACTAAATATTTCAACTAAATGTGAAGGAATTAACATAACTTAACATAAAGTTCTAACATAAACTACAAACAAATAAACAATATATTTCTCCTACATTTAACCTACACACAAAGAAATTACCCACCCAAGTCCATTGCTGGTGGTGGTTTAGGCCCTCACATGGCGAAGGCCAGGACTGAGGCCTTCACATATAAATAGAGATGAGTGAAAGTTAAACAGAATTTTGGTCATCAAAATTTCCAGACCTGGATATCTGAGCAGCACAGTACGATATAGAGCAATAAATAGCTTTACATAGAAAACACTGAATAATTTTGGAACATAACAAAATGTGCACAACCCTGTGGGGTACTTAAACAGTTATAAAATACCTATCTGATATTTTAGTCATTATAATCCTCTCAGAAGGAACCACTTGTTAAAAGCTGTGTAATAAGTCTGCTTGTATGAGATGAAATACTGTATGTTTGAGTTAATGATGGCAATGCTCCATTAGCAGCTCGATCTATACTAAGATCAAAATATTTGCAACAGCAGAATGTACAGTACATCAGTTCCCAAAGAAGGAGCCGTCACGTGTCCTTGTGAGCTTTTTGTGCATGAGAATCAATCAATCAATCAAAATATTTATAAGGCACATTAAACACAACAAGCTTTGACCAAAATGCTTCACATTACATCAATAAAATCAAAGTCAATGAGAAAGAAAGAAAATACATAATATACACCATTGTTGATAAAAAATGAACACTGTCAGAGCTCTACTTGGTTTAAAATGTCAGTGAATAAATACAACTTTAGCTTTGTTTCTTCCCCTGGGCCTTCACTCTGATTAACACTTAACCCATGACAGTGTGACTGGACAATAACCCTCAGTGCAATACCTGAGAATATACATTGTACATTTGTACATACAGATCCATGGAATGCATCTAGACTGTGTGTGTGTGCGCGTGTCTCTGCCATATATATACTGTATATATATGTATATATATGTGTGTGTGTGTATATGTACAGGTTTCTATTTTTTTTAGTACATTTTTATGCTTATCTTTACCTTGTGTCCTAATGCAAATTGCTCTGTTTGCTTGCATTGATTATTGCTCTGTTTATATTGTTATATGATACAGCCTTATATTGGTATATTGTTTACCTGCCCTTTGCTATTACTTTACATAAGGATATGTACAAACAGATTGAGAGCTGCTGTACCAGAGTCAAATTCCTCATGTCCAACACACCTGGCCAATAAAGCTGATTTTGATTCTGATGTTTTAAAACATGCTTGGCCAGAAATGGATTGGATCCCCAGTGGTAAGGCATTCCACAATTTGAGTGCAACCACAGCAAAACCTCTGTCACCCCATCACTTGCACCTTGATCTCAGGACATCCAAAAGAAACTGATTGAAGCTTGGTTGTACCTACAGTATGACCTGTACAGTGTGTATGGGCAACCAAAGGTTCAGGCAAATAGGATGGAACTTTACCAATGAGGGCATTAACATTGTACTGAGCATATGTGTGGACAACAGCAAAGCCTGCAGGGGTAGTCTGAATGTTCTTCTTTTTGCTTTGCTTTGCTTTTTTTAATGAGTGAGCAAATAATCTTTAAACAGCCATCTTTTAAACACATGAAGTATGAGTACTTCATAGCCAAAGATATATTTTGGGTGGAGAGTCATTTTCAAATCCTTTCACATGGCATCATTATGTTTGCTCAATAAAAGCACAACAAAAGTAGAATAAGCCAAGAGATGTAATTAAATCATAATCAGCAATAATGCAGCTGACAGATCTGGTTCTGTGGCTCCAGCCTGCCCTCACCTTAAGAACAGCAACTAAATCATTGTGTGCATCAAACAAAAGATGTCTTAGTAAAAGCATACTCTAACATGTGTCATCATGACCAGTGTCCTTTCAGCTATGTTATTCTCAAACCAGAACACTGTCTTAGCAACCATGGCTGAGTTACTGTTTTCAAATATGGCACACTGTAAAATACAATTATTGATCTACTGAATATCTATGTGAAGATGGCAGATACAGTGCAGGCTTTCAGGCAGGAGGGGGTCATGCTGTCTGAGCCAGGTGCCTTCCTGATTTTTTTGTTTTTTAAAGAGGCTCCATACAGACTCTTCACAGATTGTCAAAAGTGGGGGCCTGGGGGGAAAGAAAGTGATCATGAAGGGGAGCAGCTGCCAGTTGTGGGTGAGGGGTATCGAGTTCTATAGCTAAAACCTGCAGCAAACCTCATTCAGCTCATCTGCCAGTTGTTGGTTCTTCACAGTGGGGGGGTCCTATAGCCAGGAATGTTCTGCAGGTTTCTCCACACAGTGACGGGGTCATTTGTTGAGGTCTGTTTCTCCAGCTATTGGATAATGCAACAAATAACAAACCTGCATTTGTCATAATGCTCCTGATCTTTGTCGTCTGTAGGTTCCTCTTAAATGTATTATTACTCACCATGACTAAAATCTAATGATGTGCTGACTCTGCTGTAACATGCAATGAAATCTACAGTCATAATAGCTTTAAATCATTTTCTGTGTTCGTGTGCACAAAAATCTTGTTCTTGATTTCTCTTGAATACTTTATATTGTCTTGTTTTAGGTGTTTTTGAGTAGTTTTTCAGAGATACTCATGGCTGAAATACAGGTATTTCCCCCATTGCGGGATTAATTATGGGAGTAATATTCTTGTCCTTGATTTCTTGATCTCTTGAATACTATATTTTGATTTGCTCTCAGGGATTAATTGTGGAAGGATCATTCTTGTTCTTGATTGTCTGTCAAATTGGAATTTGTTTCTCAAGATGTGTGTGTGGTGTTTGTTCTTATGGTGTTTTGTTGCTGCTCTCTATTGCTGCTGGAACACAGGAATTTCCCCATGGTGGGATCAATAAAGTCTTACCTACCTACATACATACCTAATGTAACTGGATACATACTCTACTTTTTTTCTAATTATAACCACAAGTTATGTATAATTCCAGTAAAGAGAGAAAGAGAAAAATACCCCAAAACAAAACACATTATATTAGTAGGATGTACAACAAAACAGATTTGAAAAGGCCACTTGTTATAAAGTCCTATTGTCTGCTACATCCCAAATTCCACCTTCTATTATTTCACTGTCTAATGATGATTACAATAGGTTTTAACACAAGTGAATTTTATCAGCATGACTCGTTTATTTCCTTTTGTGTAACTGGGATACACATAATCACAAAAATCACAAATTCAAGACTAGGAAAAACCTAAAGGTTTTCATTTGGCAACTGTTTTAGAAAAAAGTACAGGTGTGTGTGGCTGGGGAGTGAGTACATTGCCTGATGCCCTCCAGTTGTTTGTCTTCTTTTCAATCCTGCGCTTTGATTGGCTGTGCTGTTTGTCAGTCATCCCCTCCAGGTAGCAGGTCCATACATGAGTTCAGGTAAAACCTACCTGGAAGCCAGAAAAGAGGGCAGGACTGTGGAATAATACCGCAGCTTACAGCTTACAGCTTCAGTAGGGTGCAGTGTATAATAATAACTTTATGTGCGTGTAAATCTAATTCTTAAGACGATATATTTGTTTATGTAACCATTTTAATGGCAGCGAGTGTAGGACTGGCCATGAATCCGCCCCATGCAACAGAAGAAAGGGCGGTTTTCACGCAGCTGAAGCCGGTGAAGTTACCTGGAGCGGATGGCGCTGAGGATACGTCCGTGTTTGACGACGTCAAACCCGGGGTGAGAGACTCTACCGACCCTCTGACTTCGACCGGGCTTCCGGGGAACCGGTAGTTCGGTCTGCCTGGGTGTTTTCGTTTTTCACTTGCTGTTAACTGTTTTAACGTGACGTTTACCTGTATTCTCACGTTTTAACACACACCGTGGCCTCAGTCAAAATGAGAGGGAGTTTTGAGGCGAAACAAAGATAATAACCATTTCATTACCGCTGAGCTGCATGTTGTGCTGTTTTTTTTCCATATTTATCAAGCTGATTTTACCTGTGGTGAAAAAAGGCAGCTTACCTGTAAAAGCAGGCAGACAGGTTAAAGTCCTACACAGACACCTGACATGTTAGAAAATGCAGGTAACTTGTAGTTGTGCAGCACACATTTTTCAAATAGAACTTTATTTGTAGATTTGACATGTTGACTAGGGAAGACTGGTTTCATTCAGTAGACTCAATGTGTAGCTATTAATTTGTTGTTTCAGATTTTATGGCACTTGCATTGATTGTATTTACTGCTTTAAACTGGGCAAATAATAGGACAAAAAAGTGATGTAGTCAGTTTGTTACTATATTTGGTTTTGTAGTCGATATTAATAATACACTGAAATAAATACCCTGCTGGAATTAATTATTTTGATCATTAGCTACACTGAGCTTAAGAGGAGCTGAGCACACATGCATTTGTTTCCTGCTTGTTAAGTCACAGGATTTGATCACTTCATGGAGAACAGCAAGTTGAATTTTAGATTTAGATTTGAATTTAATCTGCAAAATGACTCCATCGGTAATCACACCTTTGTGGATTTATCTGTCCAAGATGACGCTCATGAATACTTATAAGTCTGATGCCAGAAAAGTGCCTGCACAATTCAGGAGTAACTCTTGTTATAGCAGGGCACCGAACATGAAAACAGCAGAAAGAAAGAACAGCAAAAGGATAAAGAGCTTTTCATGACCACCTCCTTTATTAAACAGGAACAACTGATCACAGAGATATGACAGCTGCATTAAAGTTAAATGGCTGTGAATTGTACATTGGTCCTGAGTGATCACAACAGAGCGCAAACAGAAACCAGACACCGTCACGCTGAGCTGAGTTTGGCCTCCTGCCAGGTGTTTAGTAAACAGGGACCAGACCCCAAGGCCTGAAGCTAAAACTGCTCTGCTCCTCTACATGGTCTACATGACCAGCAATGCAGACCCCCAGTGGACTCGATAGGTGAAAGACGGTTGTACGGTTGGCTCTTGATGGGTTTTGTTGACTTTTATTTCAATACCACTGATATGCATGTAGATATGAGTAGAGTGAGTCTGGAACATGGAAGCAGTCACAACCTGGAGCTGTTTGAACTTACTTTATTGGGATTGTTAACTGGACAGGTGCAATTACAGAAGCTAACATCTCTTGGCAGCAGATTTCTTTTTGTGTAATTTTTAATGTGGGCCTGTTTTAGGCTAAGAGTATACTAAGTCTGGTTTGTTCAGGAAAACATCTGTTAGCTCAGACTTGGCACTGGCAGATATTATTGGATTAGGTGCTAAAAAATCATGGATCATCAGTAATCTGTCCTGTCTTCTTCTGTGGCTGGCTCACTGACATATATATGATGCACATGGTGTCACCACTTCCCTCCATTATGCAAAATATCATACAATGGCTGCCAGAAGTGGAGTGAGAGGAGTGGACGTCTACTTATATCATCAAGTAACATAACAAATTGACCAGAAAAATGACCACTTGTACACACATCATTGTGATAATACAAAAAAACCACAGAAGGGACCTCAGAGAAAAAATGTATTCGGTTTGTACTTTGAGTTTTGATTTTGGCTCGTGTCCCATCCGCTAACATGGAGGAGGCGGGATTTATGACTTCTACTGCAACCAGCCACCAGGGGGCCGATTGCATCGCGGTGGCTATCTTTGTCTATACCAACCAATTGTGAATTAATTCTGAATATGAAGTATAATTACACTGACTGAAAAGTAAATGGTTACAGCCAGAGCCTATTATATCTGTTCTATTTTCTAGAAGCTTTTTGCTATTCTGCCAGTTAAGACAGCAGTGTCATCTGTAAAACACTGTGTATCGTCTCTGCCTGTCATGCTGCTGATACATTTATGACCCAGTTAGTTATAGACAGAGAACAGGCTTTTTACTGCTTATATGAACTGGTTTGTGAGCTTGTAGGATTCCATAAATCACAAGGTAACAGCCAAAAACTCAACACAGCGCGGGTTTTAGCTGTCAATAATTGACTTCAGCTTTACAAGCATTGTCTTGTCTACATGGGGATCCTCTGATAGTCAGTGTACAGTAATTGCTTCAAATGGAGCATCTTGACCATGTACAACTATACTGTATAAACTACCAGTCAAAAGTCTGGGAACACTTTCCCATTAAATTGAATGGGAAATGTGTCCAAACTTTTGGCATCCTACTTGGTTTGCATCATTTTTGTTGCTTGCTTTTTCTGTTGTTTTTCATCACTGTAGCATTCAGTGCTTGGTGTTATGCAAAATACAACTTTGTCAGGAACAAAGAAGTCAGGTTAAATGAAATAGGCACCCCTCAGGCAAATGAATGCCAACCGCAGCAGAGAGGGTTTACCTCATGTGCTCTTGATTCATCAGGAAGGCACTTGAAGTCGATTTCTCAAACACATTCCACATAGATCACAGTTAACCCTCTGTGTGCATGTTTCCTTCAATGTCTTTCTCTCTTATTGTCTACATTATCTCGTCGATATTTTTGGTTCAGACACAGGATTTCTCACACAAGCAAAGGACAAAAGAAAATTCTGGGTAAAAAGAGGATAATCGTTTTTTTCTTCCTTTCGTTCCTGTGAGACGTTTTTGTGTCATTATGTTCATGTTTTAAAGAGAGCTTAACTCCAGTGTCGTCGCAGCAGTATGTTGCCCGACCTGTCTGAGCAGGGCCCGCATCTGCATAGACTGCCTCGAGGCAAGAGAGAGGATGATAAAAGCCAACCTCATGAGAAAGTCACAGCAGCAATGGTGCTTCTCAAACTCTAGTCAAATGCAGGTTTTCTGTTCTCTTGCATATTCTTGTCTTCATTCTTTTGTGTTATTGGTGTGTTTGTGTAACAAAATGTTTGTCCTGCTGCTGAGCTGTGTGTGAAAACAGTGGATCTAAGATATATCTAAGCATCTGCAGCACAGTTAAAAACATTCTCTGGCACCAGTGTTGAGCAGACTCCCTCATTGAAACTGGAACCAAATGATATCTTAGATTACCGGCAGGATACGTAGTGTCATAGATATCTATACTGTGTGTGGCATGGGTTAGTGAAGCTGAACTAAAGCCTGGTACAAGAGGAGTGCACGGAGAAACACAGAGGAGAGGTGAATGGGTTGTAGAGGGGAGGGAGAAGAAGGAAGAGATACAGATTAGGGGCGGGTTGGGATGCGTTGGGGAGTGAGGCAGGATACAGTCAAGCAGCACCAGTGGTGTTCTGGAGACAAAAATTATTGGCTGTGGCAACAACAGACATGCAGCTTAGGACCCGTGCTTTCTGCTTGAAGTCAGCAACTTCAACTGGGAAAAGAAAAAATAAAAATCTAACACAATAAACTTCATGCTTACAGTGTAGCATCCTACTATCTCTAATCTGTCATGATGCGGTCAGCAACATGTCAACAGTATGTACCCAATCACAATATTTCAGATCCTGTCGCTAAGTGCTTTCTAAGAACATGCCTCCCACTTTGACACGCTGTTAGTTTCTGCCATCGGAAGTGCCACAAGCTCTAGTGTGTTGGCTGGTGGGAGTACTTGGACTGCCGTGAGCTATGTCATACAACATATTAACCAAACACAACACAAGATGGAGTAAATGGTGTAGCTCTACAACAAAGACAAAAATAAATCCAAAGGAGAACTTTGATGAAAATCAGATCTGCAGGCTGCAACTATTCGTTCCAAGTCGAAAGATTTTTTTTTTTAATTGTACAGTCAGGGAAAAAATGATTTGAACCCCAGCTGATTTTGTAAGTTTGCCCACTAACAAAGAAATGATCAGTCTGCAATGTCAATGGTAGGTTTAGTGTGTTACCAACTGTTTTTTTGGTGACTATGGTCCCAGCTGCCTTGAGATCATTGACAAGTTCCTCCTGAGTAGTTCTGGGCTGATTCCTCACCGTTCTCATTATCATTGAAACTCCACGAGGTGAGATCGTGCATGGAGCTCCAGACCGAGGGAGATTGGCAGTTAATTTATGTTTCTTCCATTTGCGAGTAATCGCACCAACCTACTACCTTCTCACCCAGCTGCTTGGCGATGGTCTTGTAGCCCATTCCAGCCTTGTGTAGGGCCACAATCTTGTCCCTGACACCCTTGGACAACTCGGTGGAGTTAGTTTTAACTATTTTATGTACAGTTTGGTACATGGCAAATTACTTTATAACTTTTCTTGTAATGCATTTTCTGGATTTTTTTGTTATTGTTGTGTCTCTCACTGTTCACATAAACCTACCATTGACATTGTAGACTGATAATGACTAATATTTAAATTTGTTTGATGATCTGAAACATTAAAGTGTGACAAACATGCAAAAAGATAAGAAATCAGTAAGGGGGCAAACACTTTTTCACACCACTGTATATATATTTATACTTTTTTTGTTTTGCGCTGTTTCTGTTGCACCTATGAATTTTTTTTTTTTAAATCAGTAAAAGCAGTTCAGCCATCAATCGAGGGAGTGAAATTTTTGGCACCTGATTTTGTCTTAGTTTTTGCTTTTTGGTAAAAAAAAAAAAAAAAGTACATTATATTAGTTTCAGTCAAATTTTAGTCTTTTGATTTTTGTTAGTTTTAGTCTAGTTTTCATCAGTATCTTATATCTTCTAAACATTTTGAGGCTTCAGCGGGCACCACTGTTGTTGTGTACAGTCACCATGGTTACACGTGTTTTCAGTCAATTGACAGATTTCTTTCAGGATGCTTTTGCCCTGTTAGACTTGGTTTTAAAATGTGTCTTGGATGATCAGGTCACAAGTGGACAACGAGACACAACACTGTTTACACCTCTCAATGTACATTTGAACACTTGTGTTCAAATTTTGTTGTGACCCTTCCGCTTAAAAATCTAATGGCCACGGGTACAATTATTACTTAAGTCTGTAACCTGACAAGCACCAGTAGTCTTCCTAACTGAAGAAGAAGCAGAAAACAAGCATCAGATTTGTACCCGGATGTATTATGAAATCTTTCACATTGATGGATTTGTATTGGATGTTTCTCTCCATTGTTTATTTTGTTGAGCGCTGGTGCACTCTGACCAAAGCAACCGCCACATCCGGCAATGATGATGTATTTTCTTGTAAGGGTATTGGTGGAGATGCATCGGGACATATTAACATTTAGACTACAAATGATGTGTGTCCCAGACCACCAGTGGTTTTAGTGATTTGATCACAGTCCATCTCAGAGGTTGTTTACACTTGTATTTAACACTGTCCACTTGTGATCCGATTGCCCACTAAGGCATTAAGATGTATTTTAATACCAATTGTAAACAGAGTATTAGATGACACAGACAGAAAATTACTGAATGTAAGTTGCTTCATCTTAAGTGGTAGTGGGCGAGTCAAGCAGCTAAATCAGGTGTTGTACAAATGGGGTAAATTTGAACACAAGAAGGTGCAGCCAGCAAAGTCAAAGGAATAAGCAGCGAGACATTAAAATTCTCCTGCAGAGTTGTATGATTATTCTGTGTGTCATCAGTAATAGCAGCCCTGTACATACATACATCACTATACAGTACATACTGTAGTCATTTGATACATTATTAATATGAAGATGTCAGTTGGTGCAGATTTGATACAGGTGTACTTCTCTTGCAAAACCTCTCCGAGGCACTTGGGGGAACTTCCTTTTGTCACTTATACTTTGGCTCGTTTTACAGTAGTGTTGAGCAGCAAGCAAACAATCAGAGTTGCATTTAACCACACTGGCAGTAAATCTGACTGCTCAGTAACATTTTTCAATCTGCAACTGAACTTTGAATGCTCATGAAAAATAAGATGGGGCCCTATATTGTTTCACTTTTGTCTTTAAACCATGCATAGTTTATTCAAAATTGAATCTGTGTTCCTCAACAGTAATGGCAGAATAGGTAACTGATATGAAACTTGTTTCCAGATTCTTGAGTCATTATATCACTGAGATGTAGACGACAGGGGAAGTTACAGAGTAACTTCATGGTGTACACATCAAGAATGTGTCGCCAGTCATGCCTAATGATTCCTGAAGATCAATACTCAGATATGGTTTAATTTTTTTTCTCTCATCCTGGGGTGGTGCTGGGAGCTGGTTGTGTTTGAGTTAATTCTTTGTTTCTTTTGATGTCATGGTTTTGACCAGACCTCCATGTTTCCTGTCATTTCAGTCCTCCATTAGTGACCTCATTGTACATATCCCCTGCCTCTTTTCCTCTTATTGCCAATATTTTCATGCAGCTGAAGGATGAAATGGTTTTGGTTTGACTAATGATTTGACTTCCAGGTCAACACGGGGAGCTGATTTGCATCTGCGCATGTGTCTGCTGACAGCAGGTCTCAGCTTGCTAGAATCCCACACTGATTGGTGATGGGAAGTGCAGGACAGAAGCAATGTGACTCATAAATTTTATTAATTCTTGGACACAGTCAAACATTTGAGAAGACTGAGATAATTCCAACTTTTTGGTTGGTCACAGATTTTGACATATTAAACACAACAAGCACCTCCATTATAAAATAGGCTCCTGTGCACATACATCTAATTGTATGGCTGCTTTGTTGTTATTCAATTATGGTGCATCATACTGCTAACAAATGACATTACTGACAGGTACATATTTACTTTATTAGCAGAGTATATGTATATGCAAACCCATAAATCAGTCTGATCCTCCTGCAGAGTGTCAGTTTAGCAGCACACCCTCCAGAAGCAGCACAGAGATTTATTATTTGACTCATGCTGTCAACTGTTCAAACAGTTTGGTCTGTCATGTCTGGTTGTGTTTTTGTACCAGACAACTCATGCCATCTCCACACAGTCATATTCTACTATTTTCTAGTTCCTGTGGTCTGCAAACTCACCCTTTGAGCTGCAGAATCTCTTTAATGATTATCACTGCTTAACCTGCATTTGTCTGGAAAAACAAAGAAAATTGCACTGGTGAATGAAAACAAAATGTGACATCATTTTAGGGTGATGCAAGAAATCGGTATATCTAAATGTACTTAAAAACTTCAAGACTGCCAGTGCTCTCATTTTGCATAAAGTTTATCATCAGTGCCATGTATCATTTGCAGCCTTACTGTGGAGAATAGAGATCAGATTACACATATGTTACATATGAAATGCCCAATGTGGTGTAAGTATGCAGTTAAAATGTTACTCTTAAATGTAAAGTAAGGGTATTATCTGTGTATTTATACTTTTGGCTGAAATTGTAATTCATGTGCATATCATCACAAATTGTAAAACTAAGAGCTAAGTGGATTTTGGCCATTGGCAGTAACTCGTCTTCACTCATCACTGTCCTGGAAAGCCAAAACAAGCCTTCCTATCTTTCCCTCCATAAGTAGTCATAAAACATCACCTCAGTATCAAAGGTTCTGGTTTTGCTCTAATGACCCTGTCATGATTTCTGCTCTGTTGAGTCACAGCCAGCAGACAGAGGGGCCCCGGCACTATCAGTTCTGTGTGTTTTATTGGGATCCAAAGGCGAATGCATTCCTAAGAACCATAAAGGAAAACTGCCGTGCAGACGCATCCATTTGTTTTGCAATTAGCAGGAGGCTGTTGAAGATGGCAGACCTCTGCTTAGAGGCTTCTGGGTGAGGTGTGCCAGTGTGTGAAGATGAATCTTATTTGTGTTTGATGGCTGGCACTGAGAGCCCCGATCAATTATAAATGTGAAATTGGTGAATGTGTGGCGGCTTTGTTCTTTGACATCACAGGAAGGTGGAAATTATGACCTTACCAATTGGATCCTTCTGAATAAATTTGATGTGGCCGTGGAACCACAGCGAATATCTTGCTTATTTTTGATAAAAGTGTGATTTATGTTGTTGGGCAACGAAGTGCAGACATTTCCAGAAATCATGGCAGCTGTACTCAGCTACAGTATAACTTTGTTAGCAAAAAGGGACAAGATTGTGGATTACAGTCTCACCTCAGGTTTGAGTCTTTAATGCACTGAATGGGAAATAGAAGCTGCAAGCAATACAAGTAAAAAACTGTGTAAAAGGGATAGCAGAGTAAAGCATTTTTTCTTTGTAGTAAATGGAGCTAAACATATGAAGGATGGATGTCATATTGTTCCACTCTAGCCCATAAACTTGGACAGAGCTGATAAGAGACTGTGTTATCAGGAAGAAAGATTCATAGCAGAGCAGTTGTACATGTTCTCCAATTATTAACTGACTCGGTCTAAATATATTCTACTTGTTAAGCACATAAAATGATTGAGACATTTTGAATTATAGTTCATCAGCTAGTTTGCTTTCAGGTTGCCGTGCCTGTTGATTCATGTATCGAAGACATTGGCACTTTTAAATATAGTTGTAGGACAAATGCCCCAAATAAACAAACATACTTCCTCATTCAAAACGCCAAGTTTTCCATTTAGCTGTTGTATGACAGATGTTTACTTTGAAGTTTAAGGGGCTGAAATGTTAGAGTGAAGACTGCAATTTGTGATTGGAGGTTTTAATTTCCCTAATGGAAATGGGACAAAAAGGATGTGCTTGCTTTGGTCAGGGACTAATTTTGAATGATTTATAATGAAGTGAAAATTATTCAGTTATGTATTAGTTGTATTCTCAATATTATATATTTTTTTTGCCAGGCTAGTCTCACCATTCATCATACCTTTTAAGAAGCTAAACTAATTTGAACTTCTAGTGCAATATACTAGGTTTTAGGAAACTGCTTACTCTGTTGATAGCTGCGATCTATATCTGCAAAGTGTTCTTTGCATGTAGATCCCAGAAACGAGGCTAAACAAAGAAATGTTACCAGCAAGAAAAGCAGGTGAATCAAAGGTGAATCAGACTGACAAAAAGAGATCAACAGCAGGGGACATGTCCAAGGGCACCCAAGGGTTACAGTTGCCAGCACCCCTGTAGCACAGAACCTGTTTGTTTCCCATCCTGAAAGGAACACAGGAGCCTTCAGTGGAAGGAAACCAAGAGGCTGTTTTCTTTTTCCCTCAATAAATGCCCAAGACTATAATTTCACCAAATGCTCAGATTGCACCGGTGACAAGAGGTGTGAGTTCACCAGCGAAGAATGATGGGCATCTGAACACAACTGAAAAAACACACATACAGACAGTTACATGTACAAAGTTTAAAAACCACATTGAAACACATGACACGCAGGACACAAATAATGGATTGTGTTCACTTGCAAATAAATACAAATGTTATTTACGCTGGTGACAGGCATCCCTAACAGAGGGATGCGTGTTCCTGGCACTTTAAGCACCACAATGAATCAGTGTTGAAACTGTCTTTTGCTTTGTGCCTTTGTTTCCTGTATGCAACCTTGAGCACATCAGCACCCTGTTTAGCTTCTGTATGCAACCTTGAGCACATCAGCACCTCATAAGGTCATTTGTCCCAAATCAGTTGAGCCAGTTCATTCTGGGCTATAATTTAGTTTGGGAAGTGCAGTTCATACAGTTCAGCTTCCACTGATACGACAACTCTGGAAAGTCTGGAAGTACTGTAATGAGATTACTCACTGACTACGATGAACCGATCATGTTATCAATAAAAAGAAATTTGTGACTTCTGATTAATCACCAGATCTCTTAGAAAAGGGATTCCAAAAAAAGAGAACATTCAAGTCATTAAATCATTTAGTGAATAAAAGAGTAGTCTCAGCTCTATATTAAACATGCATTCAGTTACACAGTAGAGAACAATGAGTGTTCAGCAGTAAACTGTCATCACGTCTGGGCACCAGCAGCTAAATGAACAATGTACTTATATGAATTGCCCCCATATTCCACAGATCATCCAGATCAACTTTCACTTTGAATCCATTTTGATGTTTAAATTAGATTAGCTGCCTGTGTTCACACATTAGTATCACTTTCATAACTGGCTGCTTCTATCTTTCTTTTTTGGGCCTTCTGGTCTCTCCTCCCACCCTTCATTCCTACTTCATGGGATGTGTATCTGTTGTGACTGAGGCTCAGATTTATTTGGCAGGTCTATTTTTACCTGACAGTGTTTAGGTTTCCACTGTGAGTTTCTCATGCCTTCGGCCTTTGTTTTGGTTTGGCTGTGTATTTTTATTCTTTCTTTGTCTCTTTCTTCATGCAACAAAGCACTTATATCGACCACACCCATGGAGGGAACTGTTTGCGTATGTTTGTGTTCTTGTGCATAGTTAAGTGCGTGAGTGCCTGCACGCCTTTGTGTGTGTTTGTGCATGCATACCTACAACTGCTCTTACGTGATTTTATATCACATTCATTTATAGATTTCACAGACGTGTGTGTGTCTGGTCTCTGTAGATTCTTTACTTAACGGTTTGCAAACCTCTAAAGGAGTGAATTTCTGCTTCGTGAATCCGAATGACGCAGCCACATGGACACACACACACACACAACAGTAAATGGTGATTAAGAGCCAATAATGCCTTCTTCTTAAACAGAAGAAAATACCTGCAGTTTATTTTCTTCACTTAGCCATACACTTGGCCTGTCCAGTCTTGTTACATGAAAACATTTCTCTGTATTTTAACACTACACTATTTCCACAGCTGTTACACGAGTAGATCTGATTTGACAGTTGTGTTTCTTGGTAACAAGAAAACAGCAATACCCATACTCGCATATAGATTTTTATATTATTGAAATCTGGATTATGCATTGAAAAGCCTTACTTTTTTTTACGAAAAGCCAGTTTTAAACGAGTGAGATTAAACACGAATAGATTATTGTTGCTTGTAAAATGGTCAGTATGGTTCTGAGTTTGGCAGATAATGATGTTTGTGTAGACCCCCATCATTTAAAGTAAAAAAGCAGATTAAGAAAATTGTGTTTGATAGTCTTACACAAAGTTGCAGTGACATGTTGCTGCTGGCAAGTTTAAAAAACTAGAAATCAGTGAGGTGATGGTCTTCAATGAGCCCATTTAGACTTAGTTTTAAAATAGGTCTCAGTGATCCAAACACTAGTACAAAGCTGAGACACATGTGTCTCTGATGTGTCCGACAAACCGCTTGTATTCAGATTTTGTTATTGCTGCATCACTTCTGCTAAAAGGACAAAGGTCCACACAATTATGTCAGTCTGTTACCACTAACAGCAGTAGTCTTCCAAACCAAAGAAGAAGAAAAGTGCTAGATTTGTACACTGATGTATTATGTACACTTTTTTCACTTACTGAGTTTTATTTGACTTCACATGTGCAGCTTCATTCCATCTTCTTTTTGTAAGCCAAGTCGACTATAAAACACACCACTTCCTGTGTCCCAATGGAAGTTTTCTGAGAAAGGGTTGGGAAACTGCTGTACAGTGAGAATGTAAATTTGCAAATTACTGTGTAAATATGAATGTAGGTGAAAACCTTCTTCAGCTGTTGATTCCTAATCCTGGCTGTTTGTCAGGGCAGTGAGCTCCACTGGGAAACAGGAATGTGACCAAATGAGTAGTTGATTAATGGCATTAGAACAAGATTTTATGACTGAAGACAAAAGCAGTTGCTTATCAACAATTAATACATCTCCAATCAAGCAGCACATGGCAATACATGGAAGCCCTGGAGTCAGAAGGATAGCATAAATTTGAATGTAGGTGAAAACCTTCTTCAGCTGTTGATTCCTAATCCTGGCTGTTTGTCAGGGCAGTGAGCTCCACTGGGAAACAGGAATGTGAGCTATGAAGGAGGGGAGGATGATGGAGGGATGGAGGAGGAAGTTTTGGTACTGACCTGTCTGAACCATCTCTTTCATCCTCTAATTTGCTTTCATTCTCCCCAAAAAATATATTTTGGCTTTATTTGTGTCTGTTACTTGTGGATTGGCTGGAACACAGCTGTGTCAAAGCACAGTTTCTGCATCTGCAGCTGTTTCCACAGTGTTCTCTTTAAAACTTACCATTGATTGCTTCATTTACTTTAAACATTTTACCCACGGAGTTATACTATGAGATTTTGTCATGAACTGCTCCAAAAAAACTCCAATATTCCTGGTCCAAGATTTTACTCTTTTTTCGTAGCTTGAGAAGAATCAAATTTTCCAGCACATCTGTGATCATGTTTATGCTGGCGACAGCCATGCCTGGAGGCGTTGTTTTTAGTTTGTCCACACGTCTGTACTTAAGTGTCTGTCGCATTCTTGTGAATGCGATATCTCAGGAACGGCTTCAGGAAATTTCTTGAAATTTGGCAAAAACTCAGACTCAAGAACAATGTGACAGAGTTCTTTATCAGTACTCTATACTCCTTTGTAAAAATTGTCTCTAAGTGAAGACACCATGATTCTCACTAGAGATTATTCGCTAGAATCATGCATGTCAGAAGAGTGATAACTTCCATTTTGTTCCTTCAAGGTTCTCACTGCATATATTATGAGTCTGGACAGATATGCATGTAAACTGCAACTTGACTGGTTGGCAGAGACATACAACCATGAGGTGGTAATTCTAGATTCCCCTTTAAATTGCTGTTTTGCAACAACTGGCAGGAGAGACAATCAAAACAGAGAGAGACCAATTCCAATATACACAGTAACAGGGAATAGACCAAAATGCCCTGCATCTCCTAAGCAGGTTCAGTTTGTGAGTTTGAACAGCCACAACTTAGACACACCTCTGTGTTCATGATCTAGTTGACTTAGTTGGTCTGTTTACATGGATGTATGCTCACCTTTGACTGAGAACAGGTTTATGCTCCTACTCTGGTGTTACTCGAAGGCATGGTAGGACACTTTGGAAATCACTGAGCTTGTTGTAAATTGCTCTTCCAGTATACATGTTGAATTCTTCTTTTAGCCTTCTCTCTTCATTTTTTTTTCTTTTCTTTTCAGGCTCGACAAGAGTTGGAGAAATACTTCCCTCAAGTCAGCAATTCTCTCTTGAGTACCTTTATTGACACTGGAGACAAGAAGTACAGACGCGACAGTGCCTCTGTAGTTGATGAGTACTTCTCAGAAGACAAATCTGCCACCCCTTACAGCCTTAACATCAATCTCATCCTTCCCAGCACCACTCACCTCCGCACAGGCCTCTACCGGTCCAGCACCAAGACCCTCACACCCCAGCAGATCAAAACAGAACCTGGGCTGGAGGCACCCTGCTCTATCTCCACCACCACCGCCACCACCCAGGCCTTGCCAGACTTCACCTCTGTGTTCAGCATGCCGCCTGTAGTCAACAACGTTTTCATCAAACCAGACATGAGCTCTGGAGGAGTGGTGGGTGTTACCACAGGCTCGCAGCAGCACCAAAATTTGGACACAGAGCTTCACATTGGGCCCCCACCCCCCCAGCCGCAGGTCTACCACATGCCCATCACCAGCTGTGCCGACCTCAACATGACTCTGTCACACACCAGTTCATCAGCGCATAGCTCCAGCAACAGCAGGGCCATGCTGAACATCGGCTGCATTGCATTACCAACAACCAACAGCAATTACATGATGGCAGAACACCAAATGCCACAGCCCCATGGTTACTACCAGGCCACTCCCAATTCATCTCAGCACACAGCACCCCACAGCCTGCCACCCTCACCCCCAAACTCCCAACCAGGAAGTCCAGATGGCCAGGCTGAGCTGCTCAGCTTAGCACCCCAAGCACCGCCTCCATACCAGCATCGTCTGGGAGGAATAAAGGTGACGGGGTTGTCTCCTCACGCCATGCTGATGACACATGGCCAGGGTGTCCTGACAGGTCCCAAATATAACAGGCGGAACAATCCAGAGCTGGAGAAGAGAAGAATCCACTTCTGTGACTACCCAGGTCTGTCTGTGTTTCACTTTGAAACTCCCACTTAAACATGCTTTATTTAAGAATTTTTAACAATGATTGAAAAGTGGAGGAAAATCAGGCTAATGTGCACTAAATTATTAGGTGCATTTTTGCATGTTCATGTGGAACTGTTTGCTACATACATAAGAGCATAGCCACTCCAGCACTTGGTTCAAATTGCTGTCTACCAATATCACTGTTGTGTAAATAAACTCCATTCCCAAATCAAAAGCACGTATGCAAATATCTCAATAATGCACTGTCTCTCTCTGTGTGTAAATATATGGACACATTATTACAGGAAAAAGTAGCTCTGTCGAAATGAGATTGCTAGGATATTTAATAAGACAAAGCAGTTTAGTCTTGTATTAGACTGTATTTTCCTTTATTTCTACTTTATTTCTAAAGTATCATTGCCACGAAACTAGGCAGAAATACTGAACTCATGCTCAACATCCAGAAGGAGAAGTGCATCAGCTGCATCTGACTCTAAAGTTATCCCTTCTACGAACAGTTTGAAATTGTTCTTTAGGCTCCCCTTGCCAAATGTCCTGTTTGGTTGGACTTGGAGTTGTCCTCGCAGTTAGCTAGCTGTGTGTAAATGTCACTGGGACATGGGTAAAGAACAGTATGTTTTGTTGTCAGCCTGGTTCATGAGCTCCCTATCTGATTTCTTTTCAGGCTGCACCAAAGTTTACACAAAGAGCTCTCATCTGAAGGCACACCAAAGGACACACACAGGTAAGACGTCACTGTTTTCTGTGGATTAACTTGAAATAGATGGTGATGTGAACGGAGGTAGAATAGTATATCAACCAAACCACATGCAGTCAAAAAATTCCATTCTTGCAGTGGCACCGGTGGATGTCAGGCAAGCTCGCATGAACGCACAGCTGCCTGGAGATCATGGCCATTCAAGGAAATCCTTAAACTAATTCTAAGATGAGAATTCACCATTGTAACATAAAACAAGGAAAAGCATGCCATGGGCTCTTTAAGCTCTAAGTTCTGTTGACTTCAGGTTATTTTTCCTACATTGCATATTTTGTCAAATTGCCAGTTTTGATACGCCCAGTAACTATCATAGAGATGAACACAAAGGAAAGGAAAAACAAAACAGAATCAACATTACTTTGCTTAAGAGGTTTTTGATTTTTTTTTTCTCCGCCATGTTTATACATGCTCATACCTGTCCTCCTAGCTTCCCCAGAGAGAGAACAAATAGGGGAGGGAGGAGGGGAGGATGAAGAAAAGAGGGGAGAAAAAGAGAGGGAAGACACACAATTAAAACAAAGGTCAAACCAGTTACTCCTGCTTTTCAGTCCTCTTTCAGACGATGGAGGAGGAGGAAGGTGGAGGGTAACAGAATGGGGGGAAGGCTGGTTTCGATGTGTTTCCCTTGTGTAAGATGAAACCTGTGGATTCCCAGCAGCCTCAAGACTGAATCTAGGAGATTTACTCATGTAGTTAATGCTACAGTGATCCTTCAGTGTGAAACACGCAAATAGAAACATCTTTTTATGATCATAAATAGATAAGCCGCAATTTTATGGATCCTGGTGGGGAAGTTAGGTGGTTAGGTGGTTGCACAAAAAAACTGAAGACAAATAGACTATAAAACATGCTGTGACAATTAGAAACAAAACAATAGGAAAGCAGTAAGACAGTCAAGAAATTATACAGGTATGCTATAGAGTGCCATAGTAGTGAGTCCTAAAACCCAGAACTGAGTTAGCATTTTTGCTCTTACAGTCCCCTCGCTCTGAAGTAAATGGGCTTTTGGTCAAATGCCTGAAAATAAGGTTTGTGGTTAACACAAGGCCAGTACATTTACATGCTGTATTCTGTGACATAACATACACCAGTAAATACTCCCCTTGTGATTTTTAATGCTTTTACTTGTCCTAAAAAAAAAGCAGCTGATAGCAAGTCTGGAAAAAATATCATCATTTTATGTTTCAGAAATATGTTCTTTCTTTCCTATCCTTATAACTATCTTGTAATCCCCTTAATCAATCCTGACCTCAGGATGGTGACTAGTATACAAGGTACATTTAAAATTACCGCAGGTTGCTAACAGCCAAGGAAGTGTTGACACTCCTCTGTGAATTAGGTGTCCCAAGTGAAAGACAGCTCAGCAATTATTTCACTGCACAGCAGCCTACAGTAACTGAACCACATAACAGACAACAGTGTGTGCTTGTGTGAAAAGTCAACAGCCGGGTTTGCATAATTTAGGTCACTCTGTGAATCTTACCCACAAATGTGTGATCTGGCAATACAAGACCTGCCCAGTCTTGCTTTACTTTTAGTTGATGATGACATGTAAAGAAACATTGGGCTGTTATAAACTGTAGGAAACGCTCCATGCAAATCAAGCAAAATGAACAAAACCCTAACTAGAGTGTGTACAAGGCATAGATCAGCTATGTGCTAATTCTTCTCTCTTTACTGATATCATTTTCTGTTTAAATCCTGAACAGATATGGCTCAAGGTTCTGTCCTACATCCCGTTTTTGTTCTGTAGCTACTGGAATTTAGCTTCCTCTTAAACAAATGATCCATAGTCCTAACATGCAAACCAGTGTGCCTGCAGGCTTGATGGCTGACTGCTTGTTACTGAAGTACTTTTTACCAACTCAGTGAAAATACCTAAAAAATAACCCAATCTGTCTCACTGAGCTCATCTTGATTTCATAATTAATTTGGTAACATGGTATTTTACATTAAATTTAGTGTGCTAAACTGGGAAGCTGGCTTGATGCCAGACTTATGTTTTGAAAGTTATTCGTGTTTTATCTTTTCCAGAATTGATTAATGCAGCTCCCTGTTTACCTACTTGAGTGGTAACCCTGTTCACACCTTCAAGTCATACAGAACACTGCATCCAGTCTCTTATCCACAGCAAATATAAAAAGATAACATAACCCACATTATAGCCTCTTTACATGGGCTGCCAGTTGACTTTAAGACTGTGTTCCCCTGTCCCTGTGTGTTAGTGCCCTCATGTACATTTAATAGACAGACTTACTGATAAAGTCTTTGCATAGTCATTGGTCTGATTGTGTGATTTAAAGTTTAAAACAGATACCAGCATTTTTTGTAAGGGATGTATTTTGACAGAATTACTCTGTTACCAGCACAGTACTGTACGTGCGGGTACCTCTGTGTCCGACTGTGCATGTAAGGTTTTCTGTTACTTATAGCAGAACTAACACACATGTTGCATCAACACTCTTGTCACGTGTCAACACACAACCTTTAATGTGTACCGACATCACACATCCACCATTTATTTCTGTTTCACTTCACTGAACAAGCGATATGAGGTTTTTTTTTCCTTTGTTTGTTTTTCCTTAAGGTGATAGTATCAGGAAGTTGTGTGGGTTGGTGTGTGTGTCAGCATGATGATATGATATCATCATGCTGACACTTTTAGTACTTAAATTTCATTTTCTTCACATGATGGACATCCCATTTTGCTCTTTAAGCACTGATACATACTACCGTGTACGTATCACTGTTCTAGTCATCTTTTCACAAGGTTTTCCCAGTTCAATTCTGTTTTATTTTATAGCACCAAATCACAACAAAAATCATCTCAAGGCACTTTACCCAACAAATCCCCCATGAGCAAGCCCTTGGCAGCAGCGAAAAACCCCCTTTAACTAAAGAAACCTCAGACAGACCCCGGCTCTTGGTGGGTGGCCATCTGCCTGGACTGGCCGGGGTGAGTGGATAGAGGGGAGAGAAAAGAAAAGCATCAAAACACAACAAACAAGCATCCTAATGTGACCAGTGACTGCTCATCAGAAATGTAGAGCTCCAGAGCCAGGGATACCTGCAGAAAGGTACAGGGAGAGAGGACACACTACGGGAGAGAGGAGACACAAAGTTAGAGACATGAAAATCAAATCATTCTGACTGTAAGTCCCCAGACCAGCCAGTATAGTTAGCATTTAGCTTTTATTTGATCAATTGGCTTGGTCTCCTCGTCCTCTCTGTATAGTTTGTACATTCAGTTTCTTTTCAAATCCTAGCTTGTTTGGGCTGATTATAAGGTCAAAGACATGTACTTTAATTGCCCTGGAAACTTTAAATTTGGTGTTAGTACTATGACCTCTGTACAGTGCCACCCACTAGACTCCTCCAAATCAGCTGCGTTAGCTCAGTCTACCTCTAGAATTTATCAGAACAGGGTAGTTTTAAATGGGTCTGTTGTGAAACCTTTAAGATGTACTGGCAAACAGGCTTAACAGGATCGCAGACCATCATACTGTAGGTCACATACTAGAAGTGGCAAGTGGTGGAATGTAGCTAAGTGCATTTACTGAATTACAATTTTAAATCTGTTCACTTTACTTCAGTATTTCTATTTTATACGGTTATACTTTATTACATTTCAGAGAGAAATATTGTTCTTGATGAATTTTCAGTTTAAAGTTCTATGTAAAAACATTCATGATGAAATGCTTTACCAATCATGTAGCCAGTAGTGAATAATGTACCTAGAATTGGTTACACACTAACAAATGACAAGATTGAATAATAATATACAGTAATAACATATTACACTACTCTATAATGATCATTTATCCTTTTGATATTTTGAGTACTTTAAGATACTTTTCAGATAATGTTTTGAAAGCAGGATTGTAAGGCAGTGTCTTTAGACTATGGTAGTTTTAATTTAAATACTTGTACCAGCTTTAATGTGATCAATGGGGACTGCAGCCGTTGTTGAGGTGCCTTTGATGCATGAAGGAAGCATGAACCACCTGGGCACTGATATTCATCGCTATCTTCAGTCATTGACGACTCTGCTATCATAACAGTCAGAGTCAACCTCGACCATGGCTCTGCACATTGACTTTTGTAATTGTGTTAGTAGGTGTACATGTGTGTTTGCACGTGTGTGTCTGTATGTGTAAAGAGTAGAGTGCTATCAGCCTGATTAGGGAGCCCTCCAGCCCTCTTCACAAACAGTAACTTAGCTGATAAAGCTGAGAGGTCCACAAAGAGTTTATGGGCGTTCTGGAAAGCCTGAAAGTGTTTGCTCTTTGACTCAGTAAAATCAGGCAGAGACAGTTATAAAATGTTATTATTACACTCCTGGTGTATTATACTGGACTAGGTAGAGTCATTTATGCCATAAACGGTTTAAAGTATAAAAAAAATAAAATTGCGTGTGATTTGAATCAGTAGTTTCTCCTCAGGTATTTTATTTTTCTGGTCAGTTTGAAATAGCGATGTATGATCATTGTTGCTGGAAATATATTGATGCAAGTGTTGTTATTTAACTGAGATTCAGATCTTTGTGTCCCTTACTATCGATTACATTTAGAAAATGAAGTTGTTTAGTCTAACTCTTGACTCATTTTGAGTTAAGACCATCAGTTAAATGTCTTCATTTGACATGTAACTTGACTTTAGATTAAAGGTGCTATGTCCTATTAAAGAGCATGACCGTTTTTAAAAAGCATAATTAAAGAGATGAGTGGGTCATCCGCCTCCTTTAATTGAAAGCTTTATAGTAAAATGATTTACAGCATATGATTAAAATCAATATGAGACAAATTTCATTCATTTTGTTTGAGTGGATCCTCTGATTTTACACTGATTTTATTGCTGTTTCAGAGGAATTAGTTTTTCATACCATAGGTTCAAGTGTCACAGAGACTTAGGACAGTATGTTCCTTTGGATTTATCCATCAGCCTGATAGAAGCTGTGCCAGAGTCACTCATCTATTGTCGCTGCTGTACTACCTGTACAGTTCTGTGTTTTGTTGTCTTTGTGTGGTTTAGGCTGTGTGTGTTTGCCTATTATGATTTACGATGTGTTCGTTGTGCACTCATTAGTTGATGTGGATATTTGAGAGAGAGAAAGAGAGATAATAGTTGGCCGTTTCTAATCAGCCACCTGATCAAACAGCTGCTGTCTGTCATGTACAAATGCCTGTAAAGGCTTTTGAGCGCTGATGCTCTTAGTTCTAAAGCACACTAAAGGTAAACTGGGATGTTCAATGATGAGAACACACGTTAAAATCATCAGTGTGCCCCCTATTGATCTCAGTTAATCGGTTAGCACTGCTGATTTTTGTCACATGACGGCCATTATCAGCGTTGTCTGAAAGTTCGGGTTTTTTTCCACAAAACTTAGTGTTCTCCCTTAGAATAAAGGAAAATGAAAGCATGTGAGGATGGATAGGTTTTCACCTGACCTTTTGGCAACTTGTTTAGAAATTTATACCAGTTAAGTGTGTTTGTTCTGTGTGTATGTGTCCTGTTTCAGCGACCTGTTTGCTAGCTTTCGAGGATAATTGTCTGAGACAGGCTGCTATACTTTTGACCCTCACGGCACAGCAATAGAGCAAAAGCCAAACACACCTGTGGATTGAGAGCCTCAGCCTTTTATATGGAGACATGAGTACTCCGCCTCTACACACACATTAAGAGCTGTTAACTCTAGAAACAGGATATGGTCCAGATTGGAGGCAGGACTGCTTTTGAGCCTCTGGTGGGGTTTAGGTTCTTGTTAGATTTAAAAAAAAAACTTCTCAGGTTTTATCACATGGGAATAAAGGGGAGATCCGTGGTAGTCAGCAATGTGTTGAAAGCCATTATTAGGCTTATAGTCATAAGAAGCAGCACAACTTATTCAGTTTTTAACTTTTAGCCATGTGAACACATTTTTAAATTCTTGCGGAGTGAGGTATTTTACCAAAGGACCATTTCAAGAGACACATAAAGAATAAATTGTCACCTGTTTCCCCCTGTGCTCTTTGGCCTCCCTCTCTCTGCTCATGGCTGTCACTAAGTGATTGATGGTCAATAGCAGAAGCTATCTAATCAGCACTAACAAGATACATGCTAGTAATGAGCACTTGATCCAAATGGCCTAGACAATTTGGAAATGACGGTTTGGGGTCATCTACAGGATAACGGCAATATTTCGATCCAAAATAAAAACCTGATTTCTGAAAATGATGAACACTGTAAACATTACAAAACAGAAACCAAGAATTATTCTCAAGAATCATCATTTCAGTATTTGTTGGATAAACCAATGATAAATACAGACTGGAATTTACATATTTTGAAATGACGAACTTTTTCCCAATACAAATAAACAAGAACATGAACTCTTTTACTTTGTCTCCACAAAATACCAAACCACAGTTTGAGAAATCTAGTTTCAGAGGAGTTTTATTTATTTTGTTATCTCCTTTTCACTGTTGTTTGTGCTCTTGTATTGATTCTCAGAAATTATTGTCCACCTTGGCAATGAAATATGTCTTTTTCTTGCTGTACACATACCAGTCTATTCAACGGTGTTTTTTCTCTTTGTTGATGATTAGCTCACTGTTTGGCGATAATACATTTTGGCACAGCAGAGAAATGTCAACGTTTGGGTGGGGCAGGGTTAGTGTCGTGTTAGCTTTACTTTGCTCATTATTTTTCAGTGCTTGAATTCTGCTTTCCATACTCTCTCTCGTATCCTGTATCCTTGAGGTCTAACAAATGGGATACGTGCATCTTCTTCCTGCTAAAACATTTAAATTTTAAATTGTGCATCGGGTACATTCGTGTTCGCTTGCTTACAGTGGGAAATATAAACAGGGACCCACTCAGCAAACACAGCTCCATAGTGTTACTAGTGTTCATCAGCTCCACCATTAGGTCCCTTTAACCAACATGTTTTAGCCACCGACATTTGAAACGGTTACCGTTGCTGTGTCTTTGTCCTACCAGTGGGACTGCTTGATCAACACACACGCTAACAGGAAACTCACTTTGTTCTTTATTTAGGAGGACTTGTTAGTCCAGGTCTTGTGTTTTCTTAAGCACGTTTACACTAAGCTCAGCTCACCATTTTCCCACATACGAGCAGTTTTTCAATATCTACAGATGAACCCCTCAGGGCAAAGTGGCAATTAGTCCAGTGTGCAGGAAATTCAAGTAAGACAACTGCCTCAGTGATGAATTAATTACTTCACAAATGCTCAGAGTTGGTAGCATGTCAGTCACAGTCAGACACTTTGCCTGTGATTATCAGAGAGAATAGTCTACACACAGGCTACAGAACTGAAAATAGGTTATTTATTTGAGTTCCCACACAATTCAAGTGAAAGCTACCATAAAAATGCATGCTTTGATCTTGGGCACACACAAACAAATGTCAGACTTCACTTCTGCTGTTTGCAACATCAAAAAGACAGTTTCATGAGCTCTCCTTCTCACTTACTACACAAACAGTCTGATAACGATGAATGTAACTATAAATGAAGGTGTGTCAGGTACCACTATATTTATAACAGAGTGAGCTGGGATGGCACACATACACAGCGTTACTGCTGTCAGACACTAACAAACCAAACTTGTCAGAAATGAAATAAAACCTACATCTTGCAGCTGTAGTGGTGCGTTTTAAAAATTTTGTGATGGTGTGTGACTGAAGCAACTTTGTGAAACAGAAGACAGTTATGCACTGTCTCACACTGACATTGTGTAGGCACGCACTTTCTCATGCACACTTTCAGGTCTATCAGAATTAAGGAATGGGTTTTATTGTGAAAGAACATGAGTTTCACAACCTTGGAGTTTTTCCCACAAGGCCTATCATTTAGAAGATCAGCTTCCTGTTAAAGTTCCCATGAGCAAGGCACTGTGGAGACACTGAATGGAAATAAGGCCATAACATCATTAAATTAACAGATATAAAGTTATAAACTAGAAACCAATAAAACGTTATTCTAATCATTATAAAAAATTTAGTATGTTGCTAACACTTCCATCCTCCTCTCTGTCTTGCAGGTGAGAAGCCGTACCGTTGTACATGGGAAAACTGTGACTGGCGTTTCGCCCGGTCCGACGAGCTCACCAGACACTACCGGAAGCACACTGGGGCCAAGCCTTTCAAATGTGTCGCTTGCAGCCGCTGCTTCTCACGCTCCGACCACCTGGCCCTGCACATGAAGCGTCACCAGAATTAACAGAGACAAACCTGTATATACAAACACACACAATCACACACGAATACAGCAGTATCCATACGTACATGACAGCCACCTGACCCTAACGGCAGTAAAGGATTCCCGAACACACAGAGCACCAAAATCCTCACTGTGCTACTATGTTTATTCTAATGCTCCATTCTAAACTGACATGAGTGCTAGCAGCCATCTAATGGTATCTGACCTAATGAAAAACTACCATCACAGACACTTTGAGTTTGTTGGCAGGTGGGAAGCCAGCGAGTGATCACACATCCTTGTCGCTGCACTTAAAGCACAGATTGTTCACTGGATAGATCTGACGGAAATGGAGTGAGCTCCCCTCATACTGTATGATAGTGAAACCTCTTTAACAGTCAACATACTGTTTACTGAGCTAATGCAGGGACTCAGTGATGATTTTAGTGTCTGTTCTCACATTGAAGAGTTGAATTGTGTTTATTTAAAGCTTGCACTGGTTCAACTCCTTAACAATCAATGTATAATCATATTTACACACTTGCCATTCAATACATAGTGCAAATATTACAGTCATCAGAACTGTGGTGCCAGGCTCCTACGATGGATTTGGCACTCCTTCTGATTACATCTTGGAAACACGTTCTTCTCCTGTACACAACAAACTGAACTATTTGTACACATTTCTGCTGCCAACTGCATCATCAACACTGTCATGTTTTATCATTTTGGGGTTTGAAGGTGGAAACGTATTTTCGTGTTCCTGCCTCTGTAAATATGTTTATATATGTGTGTCTGAGAATACAATGAATGTATTGAGATTTGTACTTTACATCTTTTTTTTTTTTTTTTTTTTTTGTTTACATTGACTGTTAATATTGGTAATATTCCATTTCGAAACTTCCTTGCGATATAATCTCCCTTTAAGGGTAAAAAAGTAAACAGGTTATCGACGACAATCAAAGAATCCTTTATGGAAAGGTTAATGATCGCCTAGTTCTACCTGTTTAAGCACAGGTAATACCTGTCAGGCTCAGAGAACAGAGTGATTTGTCAATGTTTGTATCTATGACTTTACCTGTTGCCATGGCAACCAGGCTCTTTTGTCAGCCTTTTGCGGTTTTGCTTGCAGTTTCTAGTCAGCGCAGAATTTTTCCTCACTTTTCGTCTCTCTTTCTCTGTCTCTCCTGTACTTGTTCGACACTTCAACTTCAGAAAGACAGATGGGTGGATACATCTCTTAATAATCATTCACGATTATCCTAGTGTGTATGTGGTTTGGGAGTTAAACTCACAAATTGCAAAATCAGTCCTGGTAATTGAATGAATGGCAGGATGTCATTAGTTGTCAGTTGCGGCTTCTTTATTCTTTTGTGGGTTCCTCTGCCAGCCCAGGATGCCTGTACATTTTTGTGCAGTGGTGTAGCTTTTACAGTCGCCAGAAACAGGAATAAGAGGGAAGAAATGGCCCAGTACAAATGCAGAGTTTGAGTCCATGAACGCATACAGTCAGGATCTAGGGAAAATATTCCTGTCACTGGTGGCAGCTTTGAATCAAAAGCACATTGTTCTGCTTATTCTTATTTGTCTTCCAGGAGTAAAAATGATTAGTTCAAAGTTGTTTACCACGGGTACTACATCATTTACTCTTTAAGCTTTTTGACAAAGTTGAGGCTACAATTAAACAGCAAACGTGACACTTTTCCAGTCAGAATAACAATTGGAATTTATGTCTTCCAGTGGAGCTTCTATAGTGATCAATAACATGGTCTTCAAAAATCTAGAGATCCAAAATATCCCTACAAATGAGAGGCAGTTATATACTGCATGTGAATCATGGTTTTGAATGGGAGCCATTCATTTTGTCAGTCAGCTGAGAGACCTATACATAAACATATAGTAAACCACCGATTGAAGTTGCATCTGCACCCAATCTCAGCTTATCTTTAGATTTCACTGAAGACGTTTTTTGTCTTCTACTCTTTTTAGCACTTAGCTGTGAGTAAAAAATATTACAATAACACAAGATGTGTTGCCCCAGAAGCACACAGAAAGCCACGTTTGTTACAGATGTCATGCACAGACATTTGTAGTGGCTCCAAGACACTTAAAGAACGTAAAGTGTAATTCACTCACAGACTTGTCTGTTCATGTTTATCATGCCACATCTCAGAGGGGAGTTACTGTCAGACCCGTTCTACACCTACCGAGCTTTGACACGGAAAGGAAAAGAAATAAATGGCAGCAGCACTTCAGACCTGCAAATGTAGATATGTCAATGTCACCTACTATACGCAAAGAAAGAAAGAAATCATTCCTGCAGTTATTTAGTCTTCAGCAGCTAGTGACTCATGTATTACATACACTCAAGTCAGATAAATAATCTTCCATTAACCTGCGAAAGGAGACTTGCCGAACTTTTTAACCCCATACCGTCATTTCATAACACTCACCCAAATTCTGAAGGTATTTTCCAAATCGTAATACTCTTCTAATGATGCGGAATAAAAAATAACCTGGTCCTGTCCAGGAAAAATAGCATTTTAACCAGTTTCTTGGCTACGTCTTCTCATAAGAAAAGATGGCAACAGGACATGACGTTGTCACTCTGGCTGTGTGTGAATGCAGCTCAGCTTCATAAATGTATTATTTAAACAATTTCAATAATAATTTCACTTAATTTTCAAGAACACAACAGTAATAATATAGGTTTCAATAATACATTCAATACATTCATGCTCAACTTTCACAAAGTAAGCAAGAGAGACATCATTTCCTGTCACCATCTTTGTTTATATGACACAAATGCACATAGCTGAGAAACTGATTAAAATGATAGTTTTCCTTGACTGAACCAGATTATTTTTGATTCGTCATCATTAGAAGAGGCTGAGGTTTCAGGAAATACCTTCAGAAATTGGGTGAATGGTATGAAATGACGTATGGTGTTGGAGCACTTGGCAAGTCTCAGTTTCGCAGGTTAACGAAAGATTATCTCTGTGACTCCAGTGTACGTAATATACAAGAGTCACAAGCTGGGGCTTAGTCTAATCTCTGTCTGTTGAAAACACTTGCACCACCTGCAGGCGATGAATGTTAAAGTTGAATTTATTCATATCTGCTGTTTCCTTTGTGTGTGTGTGTGTGGGGGGGGGGGTTTACATTTAATAACAGAATAATTCATAAACATTTTTAATTATCCACCAGTTCAGGTTGTGTCTGTAAAATACCAAATTGTTTGTATGTTTTGTAAAAGATTTTATAATCTACATTTTGTGGCGCCTGACCATCAGACATTTTCTGTAGAAACCTATCCAAAACTACTGTTCTAGCAATAAACAAAACAAAAATGTAAATTGTAAGTTTATATATCCAGCGCTAAAGGCAGAACTTTCTAATTTTCTTATCATAATCGTAGTAATAATAGTAATTTACTTTTTAATGTTTTTTTTCTTTTGATTTCTGTCCTACACTCACAAACTCCACACTCATAAACACCAACTACAAAAACTCTTTTCCTGCAGGTGGTACATTGCTTGCTGCTACTTTCCATGTCAATAGCATGCGTAGTTTTGAAGTGCTGCTGATTTTCTTGCCTGTAGGTGGTGCAGGTTGGGCTGAAACAAATCACTCTGCAACAGGATGATAATTGATGGACTAGTTGTTTTCTGATGCTTTGTATCAATACCACTGTGTGTCTTTGCTCTTTTAAAACCATAAACTTTACGGACGCATACAGAGACTTGGTGTTTTCAGCAATAGCAGTCGGGTGATGCCAGATTATTTGATAGCTGATTAATTGATTTTATTGCTATTGCAACCTGATTGTCAGTATATTGTGCTGCGGCGGTGGGATCTGTTCGGTTAACCATGGAGGTTAAAACAAGCAAGAAGCACTGATTGTCCCAGGTCTGTCCGATATGTGTGCACTTCAGTGAATCATATCCTCATATTTCAACACTATTGATTGTTTTTTTTTTTTTTATGTTTCTTCTCTTTTACGGAGGGAACCCTGACCACCCACTGTGTACATAGCTGTAGTTTCGCTTTTATCAGAAGACTTTGTAAATATTAGGTTTTGTTTCTTATTATAATATTAATATTTTCTTTCTTTTTTATCTAATGGGATTTTAGATCAGTTTTATGTGAATGCTTGTTTAATTTTGTTTTTTTACATCATGTTATGTAAGACAATTTACCAGTTCATGTACAAATTAAGAACATTAAAAACAGGGTTTATTTTTTGTTTCCTGTTTGTGTATAATGCTACAATGAAATAATAAATGAATTTATAAAATAATATTGGATTGTTTTCTTGTTTCTTTGGTCTTTGTACATGTTGTCTCAACACATTTTTCAGTGAGGGTTTGGATGGTAGGAAGTTACCAAAACTCACCTTTGAAGATCTCCATTGTTTCATAGTGAAAATACAATGTGTAGTCCATTAAAGCTGCATTGTCTGTGTTTTTATATTAACAACGGGCCGCATGGATCATGGTTCCTTAAAATCCCTGTCTTTGGACTTTTATTGTGCTAGATTTACCTGCTCCAGTTAGCCTCACTTACTCACAGCTGTTTCTGATCAGTGTTTTCAGCCAGCCAGTACATAAACCAGCCATTTTCACACGCTCTTTGCGGGTTCATCTATTTCTCTGTTGAACCTGATCATCGTCACCTAGTTCTTCTGTTGGATATTTGTGTTCCTGTTCTCAGATCAATGGGCCCTTCTTCTAGTTTCTTTGCACTTGTACTTAAGTTGCTCTCTGTATTTGGGTATCTGTGTCTGTTCCCTGTCTGCCTTACATACTCTTTTAATTAGTTTAGCTGGTGTAGTTCTTGAGTTGATTGTCCTTTGCCTTACTTCGCTCTTTCCTGTATTTATCACATTTAGTGGACTTGCTTTTACTTATATTTGTTCTTTATCTGTATTGTGGTTGTGTTTCTAGAGTCAATTCCATTTTAAAGTAAGCAATAAAAGTTTAATAGATCAGCCTTTCCTGGTTTCCCAGATGTTAACAGGCATGGAAGCAGTGCTACAGATTGCTCTCTGCATGTAGTCATATGACTCAGCTGTTTTACAGCTACCAGTTGCTTTTCTAGTTGCTGTTCAAGTAGATTTTTGTTGACCTCGGTCTCCTGAACGTTTGCCCGGGGGCCTGGTGAAGCTGGCGGCTTGGCTTGCAGCTCATTCCACAGTTACAATAAATCTATTAAACCTTGTCCAGCTGATTCTTCAGTGCTATCTAAAATCATTGCTGTAGAGTTAGGCCTTGGTGTCCAGTTGATAAAGCATTGACACAACGGTCTAAATAAACACTAACAAAAAAATTAAATGCTTGAAGATGTTCAGAACCGTTACCTGCATATTTTGATAGTATCTACTGTAAATTCTACAGTGTAGAATTAATGCAAAATATGGTAGCCTGTGATTTCTTCTGAAGAGCTGTTGATAATGTTTGAAATTAGGGGACATATTCATACTTCATCACTTGCTATGTAAGTATTCCACTCATTGAAATGCATATGTTAAGTTGTGGGTAGCACATTTTGAATTGTGAAATTTTGGTCAAGTGACTGTTAATCAGTGGTGGTTTGAGTCAGCTATCACCAAACTTTAACTTAAACAGAGGTCTAATCAGTCAGAATAAGTAAAAACACGTGTATGAGTGTGCCACGGCTTTAATTAGTGAACCAAGCAAAGGATGATAATAATGATAATGATCCCTGGGCTTTATTAGACAGGAGTTTTCTGGGTTGATGATACAATTGTTGTTGAGGGGGGGGAATTCAAACAAAAACAACCTCTTGTCATTTTCACTTGATTACATGATTACATTGACCTGCTGTGGCCAACTTTCTCTCTACAGGGGCCTGGCAGCATCGAATCATATTTTAACTTGAAATGCCCATCCCTAGTAAAATTTGAATCACCTGGTATGACTGCAGCATATACGTTTGTGCCAGTCTTACAGTCCCACTGTTTGTTGATCCAAGTTCAATTTTTCCCAGCTGTACTTTTTGTGAATGCTATGTCATGTTTGGGGTGTGGATAGAACAAACATAATGTGACAGTTTTATACACTAGTTTGCTGCAAACATAGGATTTTGTGTCAGGCTTGTACTATAATATTCAGGAAATACAGTAATGAATGACTTGTTTCAACAAAATTCAGAAAACTGCACTTGACATGTTTGGACTGAAATTCTTTAGATTGCTTCATCAGGATTTTTTTTTCTTGGAACAGTTCTACAGAGGAGGTGTGACAACTTGCAAAGTAATTATGGACATTGAGCTGGAACAGTAAGATTGCAGTCATCTCAGTCAAAGTGCATTAAAGGTGAAGATCCTTTTGATCACAAAAGCCTGCTGCTTTAATATATTGACAATGTGACCAGACTGGAATCGCTGTGTATAGGCATTATTTTAACCACTTAACATTTAAGACAGTGCTGCAGACAAAGGCTGCCTGCACATTGTGACATGTGAGAAGATGGAAAAGGGAAACCAGCCAAAACTGCTGTCAAAACAACCCACAGCGCTTACAGACTGTGACCTGGCACTCCAACATGCAGGGACCAGGCATATTGTTCACTTGGCTCTATGGTTTGCAAAGAGCTGTTTGGACAAGACCCGGCCCAACCCACAAAATATATGTTGTATTATGATGTAAAGCAACCTGTCTGTAGCACTTTGCAGTCAGACAAGTTACTGTTCTCAGAAGCATCCACAGCCGTCAAGAGGTCTTCTGTGATTGCAGTTTTTTTACACATTAATTGACCTCTGAGAAAATGCTATGTGAAATCTGTTTTAAGATAGGGAGGTGCATGTCTGTCTGACAGCTAGTTAAAACATTTGTTTCTACAAAACCCCAACTTCCTTTTATGAAAAGCATGTCCTCTTAATCTATAGTTTTCTGCACTGTGAGACTGGCAAGTACCAGAAATGAAATATTCTTAAGAATGATCCTGGAAGAGCAGGGTGACTTGTCTATAATGACAAGTAATGGAAGTTAAGATGGCAGGTGTTCTACTGGCTGGTCCTGGACATCTGGTCTGCAAATTAGAGGAGGTATAGAGAATATGATTGTTGACGTCACTCCATATTGAATTTTGGGTGAATGCACCATTTTGGGGGGGATCAGGTTCATTATCTATCAGAGAGATCCATACAGCAGCTGATGTTTCAACTACATCCAAATGTCCACTTTAGTGTTCATTTTGAGTTATGTAAATAATGTCTGACACCACCGTTTTGAGGCTTGCTTTCCCATTCCCAAACACTGATGTTCTGTTGAATTGTGTCAGCCATGTTTGCATTCACTTTATTTCGTTCTCGAATGAGTGAGTGGTTTTGAAACCAGTGTGAACCAATGTTGGGTTTAATTTGTTATAGATTTCACTGAGTCAAGCTTTGACTTGAATTCTAGGAGCTGTGGAGTTGAAGAAAGTTGTCATTAACAATTGCACAAGCACAGTTTGCCTATTGCAGAAAAATTTGATTTGTTTGCAGATATACCCAATCCAGCACACATACATGAAATCTTTCTGCTTAGACAGTTTATAAGCATTTCATTATCTTGTGAAATGATATAAAGACTGCTCTTAAGGTGGCTTGCTTGCAAACCACTAATACTCTGTGTGGGAGGCAACAACTTAAACTATCCAGACTGGTTTTGCGGTCAAAAGGAGCCTGGCAGTTAGGATGACACTGAACTGGTTTGATTCATGAAAGTAGAACAGTCAGAAATAAAACATAAAATAACTGAACTGACAGTGCGACTGTTACTTCCTGACTTGACTGAGTGTTGTTATTCAGGCCACCAAATTTCTTAAGGTACACAAGTTATGTTATATTACATTTGTGTAGTGTGTGTCTGTTTGACACTGCATGTTAATGATTGACAAGCTCATCACTGCATGAGGCCAATAAATCCATTTAAAACAAACGGCAAAGCTTAACTGAAAGCCAACACACACATATACGCACTGAGAGATTTTTATGATTTTGTTCATGCGCCTTTTTCAGTGTTATTCTGTTTAAATTGAAATGAAAGGCTCTTGTGTAAACCTAGTCACGCTGTGTTAACAAGAGAAAACTAACTTTTAAAGGCTGCAATCTATATTTTAAATGAGCTAATTATTGACTACAGCAGATGCTTACACCTGGAACTTTATGTCCTTCAGCTGACACTGTCTCTCCTGCCTGAGCTGTATGGCAGGCACTTTGTCCTCCCCTGTGGTTTTCCTTCAGTTGTGTCCTCATCCTGTTACAGTGCCCCCTCTAGTGGTGGACAGCTCAACTTACAGGTGGATTGTGTCACACTGTATCTTATTGCTAGTAAATGTCTTACAGATAACAAAAAGACAATACAAATACACATTAACATTATCCTTCAGAAATAATGCTCTGTAAAGTTACAATAATAAACAAGGGTTTATGGGCTTAAAACTAGATTTTTATTTTTTATTTCTAACAAATCTGTAGTAACCTAATTCATTGATGTGAAATTCATTATTCTCTCTTTCACATAGTGTATATATATAGATTGACAGAACTTATTAATATTATCACTTGACTTGTGTCCTCTGAACTCCTGTTTATCCTGCGACTGGTCTGTGGATATTGTAATTTATAAATATTGTCTCTATTTCATCTTCAGCACATACACTGCTTCCTATTTTGCACTTTTTATTTTTATATTTATTCTTATTTTTTTTATTTCCTGTTGACTTACAAAGCACATTGAGAGCCTCTGTACTGGAGTCATAACACACCTGGCCAATAATGCTGACATCAGAATCAGCATTACCCTTATGTAAGAAATACCACAGAGACACCAGGCATTAAATTGCACCAAAAACATTTTTTATTCTATAAAAGAAGAAGAGAGGGAAGGGGGAAAATCACAACTGTACAGGGAGAAACTGACTTTTAAACACCATGAGTCACAGTATCAAAAAGCTCACGTTTTCCTCACTGATCTTTACACATTTGTTCTGTACAAATACAAAAAAAGAAAGGAAAATATTATTAATAATTGTATTATTATAATAACTGCATTGCACTGAGTAAATATAGTACTGGCCCATAAGTTACTGCATTTAATAGAAAATACCTAAAATTTCCGATTTGCAGAGGAAGTGATTTGTGGTGAGCCGAGGCACTCGCACGTATACAGATACAAGTCAGCAACGTCCCCCTCAGACATGAACTCTATCCCGTTAAGGTCTCAGCAGGGACAAAACTCTTTAAATGTCTCTGCTGCAGATGAACATTGCTGTTTTATACATGAACAGAAACCTTAGAAGAATTCAGAGGAAAACAAGCTTTCACAAACAGCAACAAAAACAACAGGAAGCAGGAAAAACACAAACACATGCATCATTTCTCCACACCAGCGCAAAACTTGGGGTCCTGACCAACAGGCCTTTTTATGTGATAACTGATTATCTGCAGAGGTCCAGGTTTTGGGATGTCTGCCTCCATCACAATGTGTGCTAAATAAATGGAGCTGAAGGTTTCTTTTGTTAGTTTTTGGAAAAAAGTCCTTGGTTTTTCTGACTAAATGGGCATCTGCTATTATATACTGTGACTACAATATTTTATTTAATTTTAACCAAGATAAATCAACATTTGTTTTGTTTGCATTTATCAAAAATATATCCCACGTCCCAATCTTAGCAATGCACTCAAGGCCTCAATGGAATAAGTGCCTGAACACTAAAGTTTCAAAACTTGGCATCAGAATGAATTATCTACCAGCGACACATGGATGAGTTTGTTTTCTCTTTTAAAATCATACTCCTTCAGTGTTTGAATATCAAAATGATCCATTGTTTCTTCCCAAACTTTGCTGAAATAAAAAAACTGAGAGTCAGAAGGATCGTGAGGTCCCACTTTCCAAGACTGTTTCTTGTTACAAAGCAAGGTGTGCAACGAGTTGGATACGTTTGCATCTACAGTTTTTGTAACTTTTCAGCGGTTCTGTAATAAGTCTAGAGAGTGAAAACCAGAAATGTTCATGAACCCAAAACAACCAAACCTGTGTATTTTTAAAGCCCATCTGACCTGAAAAATTCAGTGACTACACCTAAAGCTCAAATGTGGCAAAAAAGTTTCCTGACCCAAGCGTCTAAATCTCACATTTCACTGGCTATTGATTGTTTAGCGATATTTTAAAACAGGTCCAGTGCAGAAAGACCAAGCTCTGCTGGGATAAATGGATGCCAAATTAGTCATGTTCAAAATGATTTCTCAGTGGAGTTTTGTTTTTTTCAGGGGAACTCCACTTTGTCATACACACTGACATGCTCAGCGACGTCACTATAATAAAACAAGAAGGCTACTCTCCATGCAACACAAATGTGCACAACACAAGTGGGACCATTTTATAAGAAACTACAAAACAAACATTAGATTTAAAAAAAATGAGCACATGATAAAACCAACTGAGAAAGAAGGGAAAGAAAAACATTTTTTCACATTATCTAGTCAGTGTTAAAAATAGAAATTCACCCGTTACATTTACTCTGCACATTTTGACTATATACATTTATGTACATGGATTTCTCTTAATTATCTGTCATTTTCCTTAATGTCTTTATCAACAGTTTACAAAAGAAAGAAAATTGCAATCAAATGCATATACTCTTCTAAAAAGATGTGCTTAGTAACTCTTGTTTTGTTTTGTTTTTTGTTGAAATAGCAGGGTAATGTTAAGAGAAAGTGGGTCATTGCATTGCTCTGCAGTGCAAAAAGAATAAGATCCCTCCAAACTAGTGACTGAATTTAGTTCAGATTCTTAATAAAGTTTCTCTCTTAAAAGACAAAGTGTGAAGTCTTTGTGTTACACCTTTTTTTCCCGTGTTTATTAAACCCATTCAAATCCCAAACCAGATTCAGTGACATGCAAAGAGGGATATTTTCTGCAGTGTGCAGGCCAAAGAGCCATCTGCCCTGTTCATGGCCTGCACTCAGCTCACAGGAAGCCTGCACGTCCACCTCAGTTACTATATTATGAAAAGTCAGATGCATGTTTTGCTCTTATTTGCTGGGTTTTGAAATGACAACATCAACTCTGAATGCCTAACAAGAAGAGCATCGCCAAGCCACATTAGTTTTTCCTGTTGTTTGCAAAGGAACATATCAGGATTATAAAAATTGTGTTCCATTGATCACATACTCAGCACATTACTTCAGACACGCAAGTTGTCTGTCTGTTAGCCTCAGTCCACAGTCACATATCTTTCTGAAAGCAGTTTCTGAGGCTTTGTTCAGTGATCAACAGCACAGGCTTCTACACATCCCCTCTTTAAGGTTCTTGTTACCATGTGAGCTGTGTATCGGCAGTACAACTACCAGCTAATGCTGCGCTAGCTCAGAACAACGCTTGGAGCGAGGTCTGCGTTATGTTGCATAATCAAGTTCAGCCCAGATCAGCTGCTGAAAAACAGCCCACTTAAGACATGAACATTGTGGATTAGTGGGCAGGGTCCAGGAGGGGAGGGGGATCAATTCTTTTCCAAATGCCTAAATCTATTCAAACACATATTATTTGGAAAATGTGCTGATTAGATTCAGAGTTCAGACTAGTTTTGGCCATAAAAGCAGGGTTATGTCAGGAAGGTTTATAGAAACTTTAAAGCATAAAAACAAGATTCTCTGATAGAATTTATTAGAAGTTAGTTTTGGAGTGACTGAATTAAATTCTGTCACAATGGAAACAAAATCAGTTGAAAAAGAATTGATCCCCACCCTGGTAGAGATCCTAGTGAGGAGAGCGCTTGGCTTTCCCATAGTTTAAACCCCAGGCACTATGGACCCTGGCAGCCTGACACAGTGCCTGGTTCCTCCCAGAACCACTGAAAGATGTCCTGGTCACTGAGACTTTCGGTGGCAGCCATATTGGCTCCCCAGTTCTGATGTTCTGAGGGTTTTTT
>NW_018127918.1:1893517-1919269 GCF_001952655.1 Monopterus albus
CATGAAAAAGTGGCCTGGTCGCGGGGCCGTTGGGGGCCAGCCATATTGGCTCCACAGTTCTGATGTTCTGAGGATTTTGTAAAGTCGTAAAATTGGATTGCAAATGGCTTTTTATATTGTTGGATGTTTCGTTGTGAAGGCTAAAAATGGCAGACAGGAGGTGTTCACAGTGCTTTCTGCTGTGCCAGGATGATCTGTTTGACATGCTGCAGGTAGCACTTTAACGGTGATAACTGCTCTAAATGTTCAAAATCAAGTCCGCATTTCACATAATCCATTAATTTAGATGTAAATTAAAGTTCTGAGGCTTTACTTAACTTTAGAAAAGAAATAAAGTATTCTCTCTAAAAGCCTTCAATCTGCTCGTGTTGGAGGAAACCTTCCCTCTTCATATTTGTGCCACTAAAGCAATCAAGCAGATTTCCTCCATTATCTCCCAGATAGCTCACAATTTACAGTAGAAGCCTCATGTGATTACGGGGCAGTTTTTTTTTCTCCCAGTTAAAATGGGAAGTTTTAAAAAGCTCTGCATGCAGCACCGTCTCACTTCTTTGTTCTGAACTGAAAAAAACTAACATGCTAAGCTCTCATCGCTGTGAGGAACATTCTTCCCACTGAAAGCAGTGAAAAACAAGCAGACAACAAAGATTGGGATCTCACTGGAAAACAGTGTTACGTTTCAAAAACCAGAGACTCGTAGATGATCTTTGGCCAAATGTTGTCTGTCAGTGGTTCTGGTGTCGCCCTTAGAGATTGACTTCAGTTATTAAGGCTCGACGGGCAAGAGGTAAAAGAACAACAAGTGCCCGGAACACACTCGTAAAAATCTTAAATTCTGATTATGTGTTTGTCTCAAAACATGCACGCATCCACAGACACCCACGCAAGAACAACACACGCAAAAATCACACACTCTGAAAAGCTCCCCTGTTCCCTGTATTTTGCTTGTAATCTCAAACTATTTGCGTTTTCTCTGTCTTTTTCACAGCCTCAGAACACAACAAAGGGATCTGAAACCAGTATTTTAAAAAAGGGTGCCATTCTGTTACGAGCGCCAAACCTGGCAAAGAAATAAAAAAAGATAGAACCGAAGGCCCTGTTTCGAAAACTACAACATCAATAACGCATAAAAAGTAAATACTGTTCAAAGAAGAGTCATAAAGGTGTGTGCAAGGGGGAGGACTCGTAAACGACAATAATGTAATTGATACAATGAAAACAAATCAATCTTCAGAAAGTTCACAGTCTTGTAGCCCCATGTACCAGTGGACAGGGTGAGGATGAGGCCATGGGGGAGGATGCAAGGTGAAAAAAGGGTATCGGGACAAAATAAAATTGCTTTTAGATTTTCTCAGCCTCCAATACATCAGACATGTTTACTGAAGAGGAAAGATGTACTTGATGTTGCTCCAGCTGCTGTGAACAAGCTCACTGTATGCACACACAGATTCATATACACAGAGGTGGGAAGCCTTTACCTTTAAAATCAACTGCATTTTGTAAATATTTTATCCAAAAGCTGTTTTTAAAAAAACAATATAATCCAACTGAGTTTTGGTTATTTTATATGGGCATCTAGCAACCTGATTATGACATGAGGAAAGAAGTGACATGACACGTTATGTAGAGACACAAGGTCTGTGTTGGCTAGGTCCACAAAACACAGAACGTTCCCTTAGGAAGCTCAATTCCAGTGTGTGGCTTGTGTTTCTGCTTCTAAATGTACCAGCGTGGTTTTGCTTTTAAACAAGACCAAGTAGTTTTTTCTCCCTAAATGTAACCAAGTAGTTTTCGGGCCTAAACCAAACCGTGATGTTTCATAATAATAACAGCATAATGACAATTACCAAGACTACAGAGTTCCAGTAGCTAGCAGGCTAGCTAACCATCATGTTTGTGGCTGTTTGCATGGTGACAAAGGTCTGTAAAGCTTGGTAGTGCCAATGTACGTTGTCATTAATGTTGGCAGAATTGCTGCAGTTCCTCACACGACTGCAGGAGCTCTACTTAATGAGACGCCCCTGTGGCCCCTATGAGCGAAGGGACAAACAGGCATATGGGTCATATAGGTTGGAGAACTTGTCTTGTTCACTGGATTCCCAATCACAATAGTAAGGTTAGGGTGACGTTTATAGGTTCCTGACAAGTTCCTAGAAAAACGGGCTATTTGAGACATTCTGGAGAATAACCTTTGCTTCCAAAAATCCATAAAATATCAAATTTAGGCTTCACATAACTTCCCAACCCTGAATATGTACAGAATTAAAATTGTATAAAAGAAAAGCAGCTGGAGAGACATTACTTTTAAGATTCCTCATGTTAGTTTACAAATAGTACACACATTCCTCTTCTTGTCTTCTCCTCTTCATCCTTTCCTTTGAATGACTGGATGGATGCACATGATAGATGAATGGATGGATGAACGTCCCTGCTGTTGGATGCCCTTCAGTGCGCCCTTCTCTTTCTGAAAAGGAGATGAATTATGTGACAGGTGGGGTTGAGGATGGCAGTGGGGGGCTGTTTTGAAGCTGGAGGGGTGCTGGGTGGACGGTGACGATGATGACAATGATGACAGTAAAAATCATCTGATCTCCACAGTACACACACATTCCTGATGCTCCTGCAATTTCCAGATGAAGAGGAGGTGGGAGGTACAGCGTCTTAGTCTATCTGCTGATGAGGCTTAAAATCTTGTCAGGGGATGGGTCAGTGAGGTGAGGATTAAAACAGGAACTAGCAGAAGTATTTGTGGGGTGGGGGGAGCACTGGTACAAGATGTGCTGGGAGGGACTTTGTGACATCAGGGGATAAGGTTAGTGTGTAGGGGAGGTTGACAGGGAATTGTGGGAGTAGGGAGGTCAGAGTTCACATCATGACATGGCGGCGGCGGTGCAGGGAAAGGTGGTCAGACCGGGAAAAGGAGCGGTCGCACTCAGTGCAGCGGAAAGGTTTGATTCCCGTGTGCTTGCGGAAGTGTCGGGTCAGCTCGTCGGAACGGGCGAAGCGCCAGGTGCAGCCCTCCCAGGTACAGTGGTAAGGCTTCTCTCCTGGAGGGAGGCAGGAGATGAGGAGAAGGGTTATGGGAGAAGAAATAATGGAACAAATATATGAGACATAAATACAATGACGATAGATACAAAAGCTTGTGGCCAGTTGTGTTTAAAAGATTTTGATGGTTTTAATCCACTTTAAGGAGCTTTAAATACACAAACTCCAGCTTTGTTCACACAAACACCTAAATGACTAAATATGGAGCTTTTGTAAAACTGGAAAATCACCACCTAAATACAACCAGCCAGTCACATTGGTTTGTGGCTTATGTGTTTTTATTTGTAAGTCACATTTTGATGACTGTCAGAGACAAAAATGACATCACCGTTTTTGAATGAGTGGAACAGGCAGAGTTAAACTCCGATGCAGATAAAAATCATCTTACTGAAGAAATATTCATTTACACTCCCTGTTTGGTAAATAATGAGACAACAAATTCCCTTAACACCCACTGATTTTGTTGTGTTGTTAGTGTTTACTTTGCTCAGGTCTCACCTGTGTGTATCCTCCTGTGGGCTTTTAGGTGGGAACTTTTGGTGTAAACTTTTTTACAGCCTTCATAGTCACACATGTGGATTCGCCTCCTCTTGATGTCTGGTGAATCTGGATCAACAGGCTCCAAGTCCATCACCGATCTGAGAAAGGAACATGAGTGAGTGATGCTGGCCACTCATCACCAACTTTCTAAGCGACTGCCCTGTTTCCTACAAAGAAGTTTCCTATGGACTTTGGATAATTCATGTTAATATTTCAAGGTATATTGTGTTGAGTTTACATTAAGAAATTCCCACTATCCCATATAAAACACTGACCAAAGTAACAAGTTAGACACAAATTTGTCAGCAACACTGTTACCATTACAAAGTCATCAAAAATTCATTCTCTTTCTTTTGAAAGTATAAGACTTGGCTCTGCTGTGCAGTGGTGAGTTTTTGTCTCTCATCAGGTACAGGTAAATTCGATAGTAATCCCAAGGGCCACCAGGGGGCGACTTAGTCGTAAATCTGCACAACAGCTTTCACTTGGCATTACTTTATCTAGTTCTCTCACTCTCGTTGATTCCCTTATATCATGTAACCCTTCTACTTTTACTGACACTCACACCAACAAAAAAGAGAATCCAATAAATTAAACCCATACACTCTTTTATCTTTATCTCCTTCTCCTAAACATTCATTCATATATCAAAGATTGACGCATCTGTTCTGTGATGATTCTGATTTATTATATTTTTTTAATGTTCATTTGACAACTGTGGTGTAAATAAAGTTGATCTGAAAAAAAAACAACACTCTCCCTAGCCATTTTACAAGGAGGTGTGACAGAAAGCTACATTATGTAACCTTGTTTATATCCCAGTTCTGGGACAATCCTACCCAACAACACACACACATCCAGACATGCACACAAATAGTTCTTACTTGCACAAAAACAACAACAACAACAACAACAAGACAAACATACTTTTTCACTGTATTTCTCTTAAACATTTTCTCTCTCAAACACACTCACATACAGTAAATAGAGCCACACACACAGCAGATTACAGCACTAAACTAATTGTCTACATCCACACCCTGAATTTCTGTTGCACTCACGCAGCCTCACCCACTGGGTGTGGCTGCAGCTCTGACCTGATTTGCTAACACACACACACACACATACACACACAGGCAGGCATTTTACTGTGACCTATTAAGGTTAGGGTAGGAGCAGGAGATTATGTCAAATGTCCACACTTTTCTCTAGAGCACCAAATCCTCATTTATGAAGTGTGTTCAGAGCACACATACACATAAACAGACCATAGACATGCACACACTCATCTCCCTGTAATACAGCCAAGGTGTCTCCAGTCTGTTCTGCTGTACAGAGGATTATATAAGGTTATATAAGCATCCAGTCATGGTAGCACTGCAGTAATGTAATTAGCCAGCAGGCCGCAGGCAAGGGAGATGGTCCACACAAAGACTGCATTTCCCACAAACCCTACGGTGCATCAGTGTCTCTCTCCCCAGCCTTTCTGACTGTACACTCAGATGACATCACACATAATTTGTGGCATTTATGTGCCGTGAACATAACATGACATTCAGATCTCCAGACAACTGATGTTTCGAGTCTGATCAAGAATTCTTGCACTCTGTTAAACATATAGTAGTTACAGTCCAAATTAGCTTTATCACCACACAGATATAAATTCAGCAGAACAATACATATTTAAGGTTATCATAGACATGTGGTTAGCTAGTTAAATGCTAAAATGTTCATTTTGCTGCTGTCTACATCTATCACTGCACATTTTCAGTCCCATCTGCTGCAGTCACTGAAATCAGGACTGCGTCACGTGCATGCTAATGCACATGCTGGTACAGAGCAAACAAAACGACAACAGCAAATGCACACATGGAAAATGGTGATTTTCCATGTGTGTCGCATATTCCTCAAGGAATGTAACCGTTTCATGTATCAGTGTTTTAATATTGTAAATACAGTCACACAAGTGTGGGAAAATTTAAAAAGAGTGCCTAAATACAGTTTGTATCTTGTGTCCTTGTGTGGCATGGACTCACCCTGCATCAAGGCTCTGGGCACTGAGAGAGGCTGATCCGGACTCTGTACCGCTCTCTGCATCGCTGTCACTCTGATACTCCACTGGAGACGTAGAACCTGGCTTAATACGAACTGTGGAGATGACAGGACGAGGGAGCGATGATAGAAGGATAGAGGGAACGAAGGAACATAAAACAGAAACAGTGGTACAAATAGAAAGAAAAGATGGACATTCAACACAGAAGGCAGGATGAAAAGAAATTGAGGAGGGATGATAGAGGGCATGAGACCAATTGAGAGATCAATCAGTAAATAGAAGAAGCAGAACAGAGAAAAGTGAGAGAATCAAAGAAGGAGAGGAGTGGAAACAGAAAAGAACAGCAGGAGGTTAATAACTTCTTAACAGTGATGCCTGGATTCCAGCAACTTAGTAAGGCAAAGACTTGTCCCAAGTGTGTGTGTGTGTGTGTGTGTGTGTGTGTGTGTGTGTGCGTGTGCGTGTGCAGATACAATATGTGGCCTGCTAAGCTACAGAACTGATGGATCAAAACTGCTGGATTTCACAGCCAGTCTTTCTGTTAAGAGAAACATCTTGTCCGAGCAGTCATTCTCTTCTTCTCTCCTATTTCGACAACCTTTTACGATGTCAAAGCAGGAGGAACACGATGCAAACAGATTATAATACAAAAATATTCTGCAGAAATCTCAGACAATGCTAATTAGCAGTTAGCTGAATGACAAATCTTTACACTATCAGAAGTTTCTACTGGTTGTTTTGTTTTGGAAAGCACACATTGGCTTTTTTCCAGGGAGTATAATCAATAAGTTGTGCTCTTTTTTGATAGCTTAGTGGAACTGCCTGGAAGATATTTTCCGTTGAATGCTGTTATTAATGTTCATCTTAGCTAATATGCAGAGGGAACACAGTTGTTTCTGGAAAGGTAGGTCTCTCAGTGTGCAGTTCTTTCTGGAAAGGTAGGTCTCTCAGTGTGGGATCGATCATAATAGATCACAAAATCATATATGGAAAGCTGCTCTAATCAATAGTTTTATACCAGATTCACAAGAGGCTATTATGGAACCAGGTGTACATACACATTGGAAATTTATTTCAGCTTGCAGCACCTCTCAAAGAACATTTCTATCACACACAAAAATAAAAATAGAAGAGGTAAAGGGTAGAAAGAGAAGGAAGAAAAGTGGAGTTCTTTACAAATGAGGTAGCATGGAAGGGTCCGGGTTAATTGTTCATGAAGGAGACAGCCTGTAGAAAAAAGCTGTTCCTGTGGGAGGAGGTTTTTGTTTATAGGGCCCTAAAATGTCTTCCAGAAGTGAGCAGTTCGAACACGTGATATGCATATTAACAATGGATCAAATGACTGCACAGATAGTTATCAGCCACCTCTAAAGCTCTTCTCAGCTCTACATATCATTTTAATGTCTTTCAGCCTATTGTTTTGGTTTTACACTCACAACTTGAATTGTTGAGGTTTGCTCTCAGTGCTATGAAAAGCATTGATTCACCAAGTGTCCTTAGAGAAAAGCTCTAACAATTTCACTGTCTGCCAAGTACCGACTAGCAAAGTTTACAACTGAACGTAGCAAGCTGTTTATCTGTGAAAGAGTTAGATATGAGAGATGATAGACTGTAAATAAATTAGCACAGTGTGAATTAAGCAACCAATTCCTCAGGTTTCTAGAGTCTGGACAAGTGCAATAATCTAAATGATACGATTATAAAAATTAGTGATGAAAGGAAGTGGGTGAAACATCTATCCTTATATTGGTTTAGGATAACTCCATGGTCAGTCAGTGTCTCTCTCTCACTTCTCTCCTGCATCACTTCCTCTTCTCTTCCTAAAATTCACAATTTGACGACTTGAAAGCAAACTACCAAAGCTGAAAACACAATATGAGCAAACAATGTACAATTTCTGCACCAAAATCAGACTAATTACATGTGGTGGCAAAACATGATGAATGACACCCCCCTGAAAAACAGTTGTAGGAATGTGGTAGGCATACTGTTCAAAGTCCACTCAGCCTGAAGAGAGGGAAGAGAGGTGGGGCAGTTGGATGGGTGACACAAGGAATTTGGGTGGAATATCTGTGGGTGTGTGTTGGTGTGGGGAGGTCACACACCAAAAGAAGTGTTCTTTGTCTCCAGAGACAATTAAGCTGCCCCCACCCCTCCGCCACTGCAGCCTTCCTTTTTTTTTATCCAAAGGCAAGACAACACATCTCCTCTCCTCTCCCTGCACCCTCCCCTCTTCATCCGTCCTCACCCCTGCAGCATACCTAACTCCATGCCACCCCTACCTTCACTTCACACACCCAGTCTCACTCTCCTCCACCCTTAACCAAGCCTTCTTTCTTTCTTTTCCTCCCACACAAGACCACAGCACATGAACAGTAAATATCAACTGCCTCCTGCTTGTTCCCTTTGCAGGTAAAAGAAAAGGAACAGGAAATATCAAAGTCCCCATCTTGTTCTCTTGCTTTCTCCCTCCCTCGCTCATTCCCCTCGCCTGGCTCACGTCTTCACTCTTTGTTTCTGTTTTTCTGTTACATGACTCCTGACTGTGAAATGTAGCACCAGAACAGAATTTCAATGTGAGCTATACGAGAACATAAAGCTCCTTCACAGACAACTTCAGAATCCACACTGTTAAAATAGGACCAGTACTTTTAAAGCTCAGTTGAAAATCTTTTTTTTTTTAGTTGCTGACCTTAAGCATTGACGTGGACGTTCAGGGTGTGGCAGTACACCATAACTTCACTGTTAGGTGTGGCGACAGGTGCAGCACTACGGAACAAGCTGCTTTCAACCTGGTATTAACTTACTCTTCAGTGCCAAGAGATTTCTGTCACTGACATTTACAGTCAATGAAGCAGTCAGAGATGTCAATCATGGCTTGAATGAAATGGTAAAATGTCATCAACGTGATGTCATTTGTTGCACATTGTTCCGGCAAAGTGAAAACAAAGTAAAGCAAAAATGTAAATTATAATACTCTATGATGCAACACATTTTGGCACATCTGGAACGTCACAGACAGTTGAAGTCAGACAGTTTGAGAGTATCCTCAGGACAGTTTGTATGCTGCAGATCCTGGCAGAAGTTTCCGAGAATTACTGCGTCCCTCGTTTACATTCCTGAGTCAAGGCTGCTTGGGTTGGGATTAGAAACCAAGGTGAACTAAACTGAATTTACTGAGGGGCTTTACTGCAGTTTGTGAAGGGGTGGAGTTCTGTTTTGCTAGCTTGCCTGAGCAAATGTCAAGCTTCCTTTTGTGTTTACTCAGGGATGGATTTCACTCCCTTTAACCTTTCTGTTCATTGCTGTTTATTTAATTGATTGGTCAGCTTGGACTGTTTAAGGCGCTCCTGACCTATTAAGCTGACATGATGACAGCAGAACAAACTGATTTCAGAGTTGCCTGAAACAAAGTCTCCTTCACTTCTTTGTCTCTAGTTCTTCAATACTGATAACCTGTTTAGGACACCCGAGGAGCAGAACTTGACCAAGCACAAGTTATAAAACCACAGGTTAGTAAATCAGCAACCTGCACAGCAGGTTCCTCTTTTGAGTTATGAAATATCTTGAGAGAGCGGCAGGCTGATAAAGTGGTTAGCACTGTCATGTCACAGCAAGAAGGTTCTGGGTTCGAACCTCGTGCCTTCCTGTGTGCAGTTTGCATATTCTCCCTGTGCCTATGTGGGTTTTCTCTGGGTGCTCTGGCTTCCTCCCACAGTTCAAAGATTAGACTGATCAGCGACTCTAAACTGCCCACAAGTGTAAAAGTGAGTGTGAGTGGTTGTGTGTCTCTATGTGTTGCCCTGACTAGTGACCTGTCCAGGGTGTATCCATTGGCCTGATGTCAGCTGTGAATGGCACCAGCCCCCAACATGACCCTCTGTAGGATGAGTGGTAGGAATAATAAATAGATTAGATAGATTTCCCCAACAAAATATGAGAAGATGGAGTCAGCTGTGTTGACAGCTGAATTTCAAGCAGGAGCATTATTTTACAACATACATAACATTTCTCTCTGTGAGTTTCCTCATTTTATTGAGGATATCAATCATCTGGCACATATGGACAGCATCCAGAATGACAAAGATAGACAGGCAGTCAGACGGCAACTCTAACATACCCCTAACCACAAACACACACCAGCTCCCTCTGGAAACACACCGTACTCCCCTGAGGCCGAGAGCTACCCTTAAACGACAGTGTGTGCAAAAGGAACAGAACCATAGAAGAACAATGGAGGGTGTGACAGTCAGAGACAGAAAAGCTCAGCGTGGAGAGGAGAGGTCTAGTAAGCTGACAACATCTCACACTGCCTTCCTTTTCCTAACTGGTGTTAATTTGCAAAATTTTTACCTACCACTCCCTGTGCTATGTTCCACCTCAACATCCTGTTTCAACATAATGTGCATGAGACTGAAGGAAGGAAGAGTTTTAAAACTGCTGTTTCATTGTAACATAAAACATCTTTGTACGAAGTGGTTGATGCTGTATGATTTTCACATAAATGAGACTAACTGTCAGACTGAGGCAGCAACACAGAAGGCCACCGCTTCCACACTGTGGTGGTACAAAATGCACAAGCAGTAGTTGAAGTACTGGTAGCAGTTGTAGTAATAGCAGTAGTAGCATTAATAGTAGCAAATCATATGATGTTGTTACTTGACACCCATTTGATGCAGGGGAGGCACATCAACACAGCAGATTTAGCATATAACATAAAGTTATAGGACTATTAGTTGATTATTCATCTGAAGAGCCAATCGCCCGAGCTATGATTTGCCTGAGGGTGTATTGTTTATTAGCTGAAAGTGTGGGTCACATTAGAAAACATGTCCTGACTTGACAAGAGAAGAAGTCATGGCACAGCAGAGAACAGGCTTGAAAATAGTCCAGAGGTCTTATCTGCTACAATACATGACTCACTGCTGCTATTTAAAAAATAATGGAGGAGGTTGTTTTGACACTTGGCACACTATCAGCATGGATTAGACCTAGCAGTAGTAATGATAGCAATAACAGTGTTATTATGCTAAGGTTTGGTATGTAATGTTCAGAATGTTTTATTGTTTTGCTATGATTCATTTGTTCAGAAATTAAAATAGGTCTGATTGACAGCTGCTTCCTTGTTTGGAACGGCAAGGACATTAAAACATAATTGCATCACTATGAAAAATGAAGAAGAAAAATGGTGCATGGATAACATCAACACAGCTTTACAGGTTGCTGTAAGACAGTTATAACACGTCAGCTGAAAATGATACATATGTTGTATGTTAGTTACTTCTGATTGGCCAAAATAACTCCAACACACAAACAAACATCCTTGTTTTTGTCACTTAGTTGGGCTTTACAGCGACTTACATTCATTTCCCGGCGACTTATCCTAGCCTGAACCATAACCACAACTTGCCTAACCCCTGACCTCACCCTAACCTAACCTACCCTTAAACCAAGTTGTCTCTCTAAAGTTCAATGATTTGCTTTGTGGGGACTAACATCTGGTCCAGGATTTGGCTCCCACCAGGAAGGTTGAGTCCCCATCGTGTGAGTGTGTAAAGAGGTTTCAGTTCCCACAATGTAAGTAACACCAAGCGCGTGCACACGCACGCAACAGCTGGCATGAACATGATGTCAGACTGAATAATGAAGTGAAAACTAAATGGAATTCGGTGACATTATGTGACAAGCTCTCAAAGAGGATATTAGCTAATGTAGTCTGTTTGTGTACCATGCTAATGTTTAGTTATTGTTGGCATGCTAGAATATTACAACTGATCATAAACTACAGCTGAAGCTGATGGAAATCATTTTATTATTTTAAAGGTCATGAATTAAAGTATTGTATGAAGACTAATATCAATCTACAGTATGAAAAATCCAGATCAATCGCCATCGCTGTTGCTTATGGGACTACGTCAGGGTGCAGCAGTAACACATCAGTAACAGGAACAGCATAATTATTATTATTATTATTACCATTATTTCCTGTATTCCCTGGCAGAGATTAATTAATAAAGTCCTATCTGATCACTGTTAAGATGTCTTCCTGGAGATTTTCAGTGAACCACCCACCTGAGCCTTCTGAGCGACCGTCACTGCCTATGAGCGGCACTGTAATGGCTGCTGTGGCAACGCCATCAGTAGACATTGTGGTGTAGACAACAGGGAGCGACTGCACCACCACGGGGATGGTTTGCAGCTGGCCCACCTTGCTGGGCATGCTGACTGAGGGGATTGTATGTATGACGTGGAGGATCTGCTGTCCCCCAGCACCCTGCGTGGCTAAGATAGAGCCTGGAGAGAGTACCTAGAGGGGAAGAGGCAGGGAATATGATCAGCCACTCAAACCTTACTGTATTTGTCGTCCCAAAGCTTCACTATAACAGTGTAGGAGGTAAGAATTTGTGGTTACCATGGACCCTATCGATTGTACCGTGGAGGGGACAGGTGTGGCTGGCAGGCCGGGTTGGGTCACGGCACTGCTGGGTGCAGGGTTGACTGTGCTGCTTGCTGTAGAGGCAGTGAGCGAAAAGACGCGGGGTTTGTTAAGAGACAAGTCAACGGGTTCCATCTGGTCCTCAGCGGGGCACGGCTGGGGCGAAGAGGGTTCTGTCTTGCAAACTAGCGGCTCCTTCTTCACCTTCAGGTCTGTTGGCTGTGGGAAGTTGGCACCTGGCTGCTAGAGAGGAGACAGGAGGGGGTCAAAGACATCGAAGAGAAGTTAAGAAAACTGACCGTAATTAAACTTAAAGATGACACTGAAGTTTTGTGTACCTTCATGACAGAATAAGACTTTAACTCCAAGAAAAAAAAATTTTTTAGAATAAAATATGGAATAAAAGATAAATATAGAAAATAGACAAAAAAAAGTTAACATTTCCATAATTGTAGATCTATTAGTAGCTACTTAAGGTCGAGGCAGGGTTTTATTTCAGATTTTACATAATGACTCCTGCAATTGGCTGAGTAAACTCCTTCTCAAATTAATCTGAGTTTATATTCTGAAAGACCAGTATAGGCCTAATTTTACTGGCAAACTGATGTATTCAATAGACTAATCACTGTTAGGTCCCATAAATGCTGAGATGTTCTACTTTATTGTTTGAGTCAAACAATCCAACAAAGATGAAATGATTTTATTATTTTTATTCTGTGCTGTGAGACTGAGCTGGAATCACACAGGCAGAGGAAACACAGCACTTCAGTTTTTTTTTTTATACAGTCACGTCACCTGGCTGTTAAACAGCCATGGTAATAAATGTACATAAAAACTCAGGAAGAGAAGTTAACTCCAACTCACAGGGTGAATTTAAATCATCAGCTAACAGTTTTGTTGTGTGTGTGGTGCTAATGGCAGGGAAAGATGAAGACGACACTGTTTCAGCATTTGCCCCATTAACTTCTACCTTCTAACTAACTTTGGCTGAGGCTCATGGGTATTGTAGTATTTAGATCAATCAGCCAAACCAAGCTGGCAGAAAAAAAGAACTGCTTCACCCTGGGTTGATGCTTTCATATCCTTTGCATCAGGGGTATGCATACTATGCCCTAGTTTTCTCAGCCTCCTCAGAGGACCAGAGCACCCCATTGGCCTCTACAGCCACCCAGGGCTCAGCTGCCATGTAGCTTGAAAGCAAAGGGAACAATGGCTGCTGTGTGGAACACCAGAGGGGAGGGTAGCTGAAAAAGAGAGAGAAACAGAAAAAGAATGGCTGGACGAGTATACAGAGAGACTGGTACCGACTGAGAGAGTAAAAAAAGAAGAAGAGGAAGAAGGAGAAATGTGAATGAGAAACAGGAGAAACAAGTGAGGCTGGCTCTGAGTGAGGAGGAGAGGGTGGAGCTTGCACTATAGCCTTTCAACAGGTCACACAGTTCAGCTGGAGCCTGGACTGTGTTATGGTTGATGAAGACAAACATGAAGGTTAGCAAACTACCCCCTGCAGTTAACAATCATTAGGCTGCATGTGAAAATAATCTCTGTAAAGGGAACATATTGGTGATTTTATATGTCCTCTTTACCTCTGCCAGGTTTGGAGGAGGAAATTAATTAAGGAGCTCTGGCAAATAGGAAAAGAAATGAGCAAAGAAGGGGGGAGGCTTTGACAACACGTAAGAAAAACATATGCAGCACCTGCACCAAACTTGGCTAAGATAAGGAGGAGTTTAAAGAGCTCTATATTAAGCAAGCAGGAAAAGAAAGGAAAGACAGGGGGAGGAGAGAAAGGGGAAGGAGAGGAACGAAAGATCGGCAAAGAACAGGAAGCTGGGTCGTTACACAATTATTGAAAGATATCCTTAAAAAAGAGGGAAAACTGTGAAAGAAGAGATGGAGTGGGTGCGAAAGAGAAGAGAAAAAGAGAAGCGAGGAAAAAAGAGTGGGTGGGAAAGGCCCATTGTTGCCATGGAAACTGGGAGCTATCAGCTGACTCCATGTTTTCCACTTGTTCCCCACCCACCACCAATTCCTTTCCTCTTCCCTCCCAGTCCGTTCATCTTTCTATCCCTTCAACCCCACCTCCTCCTGCCTTTTTTCATTTACTTCACCCGCTCTATTATGGCCACACCCCGTTTCACCTTTCTCTCCCACAGCCTCCGCCTGTCCCTGCAGCATCTCTCGCTCTTTACATCAGGTGCACTTTTATTTCTTCCCACCTCACCCTCACATCCCTCGCTGGCTTCGTTTTCACTCACTCTCTCTTGTATTTCTCTATTCTTCTTCACTTTTGTCTGTTTTTTTCTGTCCTCTTTTCACGGTTGATCAGATTAAACTCACAACTCTTTTTAAAATCCTCAAGTCCAATAGAAAAAAAAAGCTTAAGTGGACAACTGCAAACTCTCAAATCTGAGAGACAATTTGAAGAAGAAAGAAATTAGAGAAGGGAGACAAAGAGAAACTTTCTGATATGAGGACAGTGTGATTGGCTTAACTGTAGAAGGAAAAAACTGTCATGATTCTGTGCCCTCTGCTTCCGTTCTCATGCTCTTATTTTGACACCACTTCCTGTCACGGTATCATTGCAGCTACGGACTCTTTGCACTAGTCAGTGACAATTGTTTGCACCTGTTTTCACCCCTTTATAGGCAGTTCCCACCAGGAAGCTGCCAGATTGTTCTAACTTATGTTCAGACTTTCCAGCGTGTTTTCTTGCGCCTGTTATTCCAGCTCTGACCCTGGATTGCCTTGTAACACCTTGTAAAAACCTATCACCATGGTCACCAGCTCCCCAATGTTTTACAGTGTGTCTTTAACAAGTTACCAGGATGTAAAAAAAGTCAAACGTCATGTGGAAACAAATCATCAGCATAGTGCGGCTGCATCGTAATAGCAACTGTCTGTCAGAGTATGTAAATGTGCTCAACACAGCACACCTTCAGTGCTACAGAGTCGCTGAAGGCCCAGCATCCACGTCTGAACGCGTGTGGCAAGTGATGTCTCTCTTGTCACATAAAGGCAAGAATCTGAACCTCACGTGAAACTACATCTTTATCTTGGCCTCAAGTAAAATCTATTTGTGTTTATCTCTGAAACAATCACAACAATCTGCCAGGCCTGGAACACAATTCGCCTTAAACAATAGGTTAACTTGTCTGAATGCACCAAAATGGGGAAAAAAACCAATCCTCACTGAGCCAGCTGTGATGCAGCGGAGCTCGCCACAGCACTCTGCTCTCCCCTTGCACTTCTCAGTTCAACTGCTCCACCATAAAATGGGTCACCCAGTCTTCATCTTGCAGTTAATTCATGTGATCTCTAACGTGAATGGAAGCGGGTAGCAGCTGTGACTGCAGTGGTGAGAAAGCCAGGCAGAGAGGAAGAAGTAACATGTCCTGTACTCACACTAGATCTCATACAGATGAAGTAATAAGCAAATACAGTATCCTCGTATGACCAAAGAAGGCTCTTAACATGGTATGGTGTGTACAATTATAGCTCAATATTGACAGTATATTAGCAGAGCTGGACCATTCGTAATTTCATCTTTCCTTTTTCCTACCAGTTTGGCTGTGTCTGACACACCGTGACCACAAACCAAATTCAGATCACCTTGTTACCAAGTGTGTTTGGGTTTCTTATGTGCCAGTTTAACAGTTTAAGAGTTAGTAGGTAACACAAACTATGTCAACACTGACAGACTTGTCACACACCTTGGTCAGCAGCCACATAACATACTGATGACAGGGTACATGACAAGTGGGGCCAACAGCAGCAGCTCCTGTACCAAATTCTCATTAAGAAATGACATTTTCATGACAACATTTCCATTTACTATGTTATGACTGCCTTAGAACAGACTGCTAGTCATAATCTCATTGCTTTTGTAAGATGGCAGATGTTCAACACACACCATCTGTTCTTCAACTCAGTAAGTAGAAGAAAAGACTAACAGCATTGCATACAGCTTTCAGAGTGCTTAAATATGAAATGGAGATGTTGGGCCTTAGGTAAATACAGATAACTCTCCATTTAAAGAAGCAGGTATTGCTAGTCACAAATCAATCCTTTTTGGCACGAACTTTTCCGCCATCCATTGATAAAATAGATTACTTATTAATTTAGCTGTACAAACCACAGTAACTGAGTTCCGGTTTTGTTTTACGCTGGAGTTTTCACTTAGCAGATTCTCTCTGCTGCTGCTAGCCTTTCAACTGTTGCATGTCTCCTTTCCAAAATTATTCACACAGTAAAAAAAAAAAAGAAATGAACAACCAAATCACAGGATAGAAACAGGAGGGTGCACACAGAGTACAAGCTGAATTCCAGTGAAGCCTAATAAGCTTCCAGTCCATGTCACTGGTGTTTCTTCCTATAGGAAAAACTCAATAGCTCCTAAGGTGAGACACTTACTGCTGTGGCCACTTGTAGTATATATGAAAGGTGAAGGGAGGATAGAGGAAGAAAAGGAAGCACTAGCAGGCAGTGGTGGAAAAAGTATTCCAATCTCTTACTGAAATAAAAGTAACAGTACAATAGTGTACAAATACTCTGGTACAAGTAAAAGTCCTGCACTCAGAATGTTACTTAAGTACAAAAGTATTAGCATCAAAACAAACTTAAAGTACTAAAAGTAAAAGTAATCATCCTGCAGAATGGCACATTTAATATTATTGTATGCCATATGATTTGGTTATAATTACTGATGCATTATTATGTACATCACATTTAATGATACAGCTGGTAAGGGGGGGGGGGCTATAGTCAAGTAAGATAAAATACAAATGATGGATTATGGATGCATCATAACTCATCGTCCAATATGCTAATAAATAAAAGTACTGCTGGGTAATGTGTGAATTTTCCACAGGAGATCAATAAAGTCTTATGATAATACTGCAATGTTTGTATTAATCTGGTTCTGAAACGTAACTAAAGTTGTAAAATAAATGGAGTGGAGTAAAAAGTACAATATTTGCTGCTAGGAGGTAAAGAGAACAGAAGATGGATGAACTGATGAGAGGCACCTTTGGCACTGATTTGCTCATGTGTGTCAGTGCCATCTATGATCAGCAGGGCATACATGTGTGTTCACTTTGTAGGTGCATGTGCTGCATGTAAGTATATCCCCTGTATACGTGTGTACGCCCAAGGAGCTGGAGCATGAGGGCAGATATGGAAGATATACTAAAGACACAGAGCAAAAACAACAGCTGGGGGAGATATTAACTACGAAGCATGCTGCCCCACCCAGCTCTCTCACACACACACACACACACACACACACGTACACATATGCAGCTCCACCCCCTATAACTTGACCCACCCAAAAAAACACCAACTACCCCCCACCCCCCACCCCCAGTCAGTTGCAAAGGGCATGCCTGTTCCTCTCTCTCTTTCTCCGGCTCACCCACCGGTTGGCAGGCTGATCCCAGCACAGCTCACTGTGTCTCTTAGCGAGTGTTACTGTTGACTCTCCTAATGTTACCTAATAGGAGTTGCCAGTGTTGATTTCCTGGGTGCCTAGTAACTTGTCAGCCCCAAACACCCACGCAGGATGGTCTGAGTCTCACCTTAAACCAAATTCCGTTTGAGCTGTAATTGCGGCTGTGCAGAAAAGATCAACCCCCAAAAAATAAGACAGCCTGTGTGCATATACAGGTGTACTGTAAGTTTATGGAGAAATCCATTTAAGGGCATGGATGTATAATTATGCATCTGTAGCAAACAACGTTGTGTACAGTATGTTTGACATGTAAAAACGCTTCCACTGTGCATTTAACATACGTTCAGTGAACATGTTTTTCTAAAGCATCAATTTGTATTCTGTGAGCTTGATGAGGGGCTCCGATACAAAGATTTAGAAGTGTACACATTTCAGCCCACAACAAAAATAAATACATTAATAAAAGTTTTATCTATATGAGGGTCTATAGCCTCATTTAGCATTATCACTGCTACTAGCTGTCATTTCTCATCGGTGTATGGATACGTTTTAAATAACAGCAGAGCAGAAACACAGTGTATTTTCTAGCCCAATGCTGCACACGCATCCTCAATTGTCCATAGACAGGAAACTCATCTATATGCATCATGGTGTCAGTTACAGGTGTGATCACAGCAGATAGAAGTGATGGCAGACAACAACAAAGTCATACATCATATCCAAGTTAAAAATAAGATTTTCCTCTAAAGAAAAAAAATGTTTCCAAGGCATTCGATTGAGAGATTTTATTGTATTTTATTGTTGTGCTTGTTTGTTTGTTTGTTTCTGGAGAACTATACCGTATTGAAAATGCAAGAGCCTACCTTTCTTGGCGTACCCACACTTCTCTGTAACTCTATAGGAATGTGCCTGAACTTGCTGCATCCAGCTGTGGAATACACTGTACAACAAGCGTAGGCGGACAGAGAGTTCACAACACTTCACAAATTGGAACAGTTTGACGATTCTCACTCTGGTCCTGTGTCAAAAGTGTCTGTAGGAATCTCTTTAAAATTCATTTTCCAGGGATCTAAGCATGTCCTCTATTCGAGTTTGCTGACAAACTGCTACTTGCCTCCCTCTTCTGATTTAATGCCTTACACTAAAGTTAGACTCTTAGGGCTCTGTGTATGAAATATCGCTGACACAAACGCATTCAATAAACAAATGAGAATCTAAGATAAGGATTGACAGTCAGGCAATTCACTGAAGTGAGACTAAATTAGAAGAATTTGAAAGGCAAAAACTTTAGTCACGCTGTTTTTATCAGATTCAAAACATCCCTCCCAAAACGGTGGAGAAACTAAACTAAATGCCCGACAAGTCTACTGACCTTATTATTTAAAAATCATCACTTATAAAAACCAAAATCAGCAGGTTCAGTCATCCTGGCAGTGAAACTTTAAACACCAGTAATGCTCGCTACAATGACAGCGTCGACACCCGGGACTCATCGGCTTAACTCGGGAAACAGTTTGTTTGTGTTGGAACCAGGTAGATTTATCTCACCACAGTGGAACATTTTCTCACTTGGTGTAATAACATCCTAAATATAGAGCTGAATAGACAGAATGACTTGTTAACATTAAGATTAAATCAAATCAAAAATTGTTGAAGAGTTTGCGCTCTTAATTCCAGGATTTTGAAAAGATGTGTGCAGCTAAAATCAACATGTCCTTCACATACACAAAGTGCGAGCACACTGACAAAGAGGCTCTTTAGATGCCAAAAAAGTAAATGTATTACATGGGTTTAACATGATGCAGTGAAAAATGTGAATAATAAAAAATGTTAAACAGCCTCTTTGTGGCTTTGTCAGTGTGTGGGAAGTTTTTGTGGAACGCTAAGATTAACGCAGCATTGCCTGTTGTCAAATGACGGGAAGAGAGATGCAGTGATGAAAGTGAAAACTCTGCCCAACAGTGGATGTACACTGGTACCATCTCTGTCAGTGTCCAGTAATGCTCATTAGTACTCATACTTGATATCTGCAGATGAATATATCCCTTTCAGATAAAACAACAGACATTTAAAGATACTTTAAGGTATCCATTGGATTAAAGAATAACTAATCCAAGGAAAGATTAGTGTGGTGATTCTTTCTTTACAAAACCATTCCTCCTCTGCTGGTGAATGCACAGATTAACATTTGAAAAAGCAGCAGCATAATAACACAATACCTCATGAGTGACACATCTTACTTAACAGGACATCACTTTCATTAAAAGTGCTTTATAGATACAAACAACTCTGGACCTCCCCTCCCCCCCTGCTTCTCCAACAACAAAACCTGGGGGGTGCTGTGTCTAACAATTTCCAAAAACAACCCAGATGCAGAAAACTCTGTGGCGATTCATTCACTAAAACACAACAATTATTTTATTGTGGGAATAAAGCATCCTGGCAGCTGAATGCCACAACAGTCTCTGCACAAGCAGGAAAAAATCATCCCTCAAAAACGGTAAAAACTTTAGCTTTCACTGTATCACTAAACAGAACTAAGCCACAAATTCATTTGCTTCTTTACTACAGACAACATGATCTAGAAGAACAGTGTTAAACATTGGCCGATCCACTTAATAAACTATATATTACTAGATTAAATCAGAAAAAAAAAATTCTGCTTCCTGTCTAACTCAGAGCAACTGTTTTTACTTCCTGGAAGCTCTGCTCTGGAGGAGGTAGGCTGCCCACAATGACATCATCATTCTGCACCAGAAAAGGAAACGATATCCATCCAATATCCACAATACCCCACCACCACCAACATCTCTCTCGCTGCATCCAAAAATTGTCAGTGTGCACCCCTCTGAATGGGCAGAATCCTCGAATATAGACACTCAAACACACACGGTGACTAACACTCATGCTTGCAAGGCCCCTCTGGCAACAGCACAGTAAATAGGCCTCTAACCTCTCATGTCTCATGCTCTCTCTCTCTCTCTCTCACACAAACACACAAACACACGGGAAGTAATACAGTGTGTGTACGTGTGTATGTGTGTAAGTGCGGCCAGCCTTTGTGCATGACTGCTCCTGTTTGCTGGACGACAGCTGACTTGTTTATGTGCATACATCAGTGAGACACACATGCATAGAGGGCCTCACTGTGCATGTGTCTGTGTGTGTATATGTGTGTGAGAGAGATTACAGGGCTATTCAGTGCTGTGTGCTGTGCTGGCAGGTATTCAGTAAGTGTGTGTGTGTGTGTGTGTGTGTGTGTGTGCGCGCCTTTGGTTGAAGTGGCAAGTTAGAGAAAGAGTGAGGAGGGGGCAGGGAGAGCGCAAGAGAGGCAGAGAAACAGAGAGAGAAGCTGGTTTAGAAAGGTGGAGGAGGAAGATGAGGAGTGGGGAAGGGGAGGAGGAGTGTCAGGCTACTCCTACCAGAGCCGCGGTTGCCATGGCAATGGGGCGAGCGGAAGCAGAGCCTCCCTTGACATATCCTATTAGGGCAAGAGAGAGAGAGGGAGAGGGAGCAGAGAAAGAAAAAGAGACACGAGAAAGAGCTTGAAAGAACAAGTAGAAGAAGAACTGCGGGAAGAGAGATGAGATAAAGTGTGCATGTTCTGGGAAAAAAGAGACGGTCTTCTAACTTTTGCTGGAAACCAAGGCCGAAGAATGACCCTTGACCTTGTTCTAACACGTCGTAGTTAACATGTACAAATCAGGCCAGTCAGTGCGACCTCAGACCATATAATGGTACAAATTTCGAGAGATGTGGAGTCAGTTAGTTTGCTTGTAAAAAAAACAATCCTCTATTGCTGCTTGTTTCCTGATTTGGAGTACCTTTTGTATGTATTTAGCTGTCTAAGCCAAGAATGCAAAGCTGGAACAAGCAAACATCACCTTGCCAGTGTCGTTGCTGTTTATAGTGATGATGCCAGCACAACATATTAAAAGTGATAATAACACACACTAGTTAAGAGAAGATGGAATCTTAAGTAGGATGTGAGGCCTTAGGTTCTCAGTGCCTGGAGGATCTACTTCCTGGAGACTTTATCTTTAGACAGGAAACTCCACCCCCATCAGTCTGAGACAGCCACAGAGATGTGGTCAGTTGACACACACACACACACACACACACACCCTTTGCTTAATGATCCCTTATGCAATACTGCTCCACCCAGCCCCCACCCTTTACTAACTCCATTGACACCATGCCACAACACAAATGCACATGCACACATTTGGTGCTACCAATCCCCTCCCGCTCTACCTTCACTGTCTCATGTCAAAATACTGATATAATTCTGCTTTTTATCTGACATATATGATGTTTTTCCATCAGTGAATCAGGAGCATAGGTTCTAACAGCAGCTAAATAGTTTAGTTCCTGTGGGGTTGAATTATAGGCAAGTGCCATGTCAGTCAAAGTAACAAGACAGTAAACACCTCCAGTGCTGCCATTAAAAAAATTTCTCTACTTGTCCTGTAGTTTATTCTAAGAAGGGCAATTAGCATGACTAGCATTCAGTCTGCGTGTTCTTGCTGCTGGCTGTACAGAGCCAACTGGAGACAGCAACATTATAACCATCCTGTGCTACACTAGCTTATCTCCTCATTAGTATAGTGGTGAGTATCCCTGCTTGTCAGGAGACCGGGGTCCGATTCCCTGATGGGAAGTGTGTGTAACTTTAGGGGTGGCTGTGGTTCAGTAAGTACAGCGGCCATCCCCCTGGCCAGAAGGTTGGGGGTTTGATTCCGGTTCTCCCTAGTTTCTCCTGATGGCCAGAGCAGTGCCTTGCAGAGACAGCGCCGCCACTGGTGTGCATGCGTGTGTGTGTGTGTATGAATTGGTGCCTCAGACGACTCAGTTCTGTACTGGAGACAAACTCCTTGTGTGTGTAACATACTTGTCGAATAAAACTGACTATTTAAAAGAAATAAAATAAACTTGAATGCAACACACAGGAGGACAAAATGGATGAGTCAAAATTCTGCAGCGCAGCCTGTCCTTATCTGAACGTCCACACCCTCTCCACCTTCCCTCCTATCTTTCCTCTCCATTTGGTCTCCTTTGTCATGTCTCCTCGCTGTCAAATTGTTCCTTTTTCTGTCTCCTCTTCCCTCTCTGCTTTTTTACACATCCAACAGCTTCCTCTCTTCATACAACACCCTTCCCTGTGTCCTTGGTATGCAGGCTGTGTTAATGATTGCTATAGCATGCCTGTGACTTCAACAGGCCTCACCTTATCATTACTGCTCACGCCCTTTTTTCTACGCCCTCTTCTATCTCCCATTATAACAGGGTACATGGGCTTATCATGCCTATCCACTTAACACTAAGGCTAGAAATGTCAAAGGTGTAGCAACATGCCTGCCTTTATGATTAGTCTATTAATAATCCATGTTATCTAGTCCATCAACAAATCCTGTGACCCTAATCAGGATGAGGAAATACAATCAGCCACATGACAGTCATAAACATCAGCTGTGACAAGTATTGCTTCTTTTAATTTAACAAGGTCAGACAAGGTGTGCCCTTTTGGAAGAAAACAGGTAGACAAATTATTCCTAATAAGCCTATTGATAACGGATCTAAATTCCTAAAGATATAACAAATGTTTGAACTTCCAAACAAAACTTAAGAACCTGCTGTCATTATTAAACAGACCTGTTAACTCAGGATGAGTTATGAATGTCAACCAGTGCTGTTTGCTTACATCAGTAGTTTCCAGCCTTTTTTTGCATGTGAACTCTTTATAAAAAAGCCGTGTCTACATGTGACCAGTCACTCGTGATCACATGCAATACAGACAATGTGATATACCTTTTGTTTTACCACTACAAAAAACTATTGTGTTGGAGAGAACTCAAGTATTGTATCTTGTACATTTACGACATTGGTGCCTTTTAATGCTGCTAAATTAGCAAGCCCATTATTTGACTTTACACGGGTTTGAACATATTGTGACCTTCGGCTTGCTTCATTCATGATTACTCAGCCAGGTGCAGGCTAATCAACTCAAGAGGTTTCACCTGTATGCAGTATTTAAAGAAGCTGTTGTACTATGAGCCTGATGAAGGCCAGATGGTAAAAAAGGTTATGTCTTCTTGTAAAATAAAGTGTTTTTCTTGTCACTGGGTGCAATCCTAATTTCCAATTAAAGGACTGGACTGCACAAAATCAGGCAAAATGACAGTCACCATATAATTTTACGTATATTCAGTTAAAAAGTCTAAGTATATATTTGGATTTCACTTGTTTGCGCTAGTTTAAGAGAACCTACATACTGAAACCAGGTGTGGAAAGTGCAACGAAATATTTTGTTCCTAAAATGATAATAAGAAATATCTCTGGAAAAATAATCAGGATGATGTTTACTGTTCAAATCCTCTGAAATATATACAGAATATCTGAGAAAATACAAGTAAAAAAAAAAAAAAAAAAACAGCTGTCAAATATAAGGTATGGGCTCTCTGGTCCCCAGTTCTGTGTAAATCATAATGCAGCTCTACGCTCCAATTCGTTTAATTTATTAGCAAGTGGCCAGACAGAAATAGCTTGATCTTGAGAGATAAAACCGCTGGGAAATTCAGGAGACGTGTATGGTGAACCCAGCAGTAGACTGGTTTCTTGAGCTGTTTTTTTCCTCAAAATGATTCATACAGTCTGTTGTCAGGGCACTTTGACCCTGCCGTGACCTCTGACCTCATCACCATTTGTTTCATAGAGCTTGTTCTACTGATACGCTCCCTGACAGTCACTCAGCATAAAAACAAATGAAAGGTCAACTTTGCTGATTGACAAGCAAAACTGCAAATGTCAACACAGTCACAGCACAAGAGAGCAACTGTTTGTTCATAAAGCTTTTTAATCCATCCACCCACCAGGACTACCTGCTCCACTTTCCTGACATCATGTTGACAGATTAGAACATCATGATATCAATAAAACCTGTCATCTTCACTTATCCAGAAAAGCCAGGTTCTTTACATTCATTCACCGCTCCTTGAATCCCTGAGTTTTATGATTCACTTAAAAGCTTTCCAGCAGTAAGGTGTCATTCAGCTGCAACGACCAGAGAATTCCCACCGGTCTGGGAACTCCTGAACCTGATGTCAAAGACCTATAGCATTAGCCCTCGAACCACCACCATGCTAACAAAAACCTAATCTAACAGATTAGTAATTTATCAAATGAAATCCCAGCCATTCTCTGGTTCTCAGGTGTGAGAATTTGCCACTTTTGTATTATTGTACATTGAATATTTCTCACATTTGGCCTGTTAAATAAGAGTAGAAATATCACAGTGTAAAAATACTCTGTTACAAGTGAAAGTCCTGCAAACATACAGTATTAGCATAAAAAATGTTTAAAGTAGCAAATGTACTCATTATGTGAGTTAGCTCATTTCACATTAATGCACATTATATTACTGGATAATTACTGATGTATTATTTGGTCACTGCCTTAATGTTGCAGCCGGTAAAGGTGGAGCTAATGTTAACTACATTAATTTGAAATAAACAGCAGAAGAAGAAGAAACAAAGGAGCTGCCATAGCCACAAAAGCAGAACAAAGGAAATCCTTTCATACAAGAATTTCAAACTCCATAAAGAGATTATGTTACCATATGTTTCAAGAGAACTAAAGCATCTGATGTCCCTAACCTCCATCACAGCAATCAGCACACTTCACCTCTCACTCATCAGTGCACCGTCTAGTCACCCACCACTCTCTGCGCGATCATCCCTCCTTTGTGCTCCTGCTCCACTTACTCTCCCCATCATATGGATCTCCAGTCACTCCTCCATCAAGTTTACTCTTGCACTTCCTTCTCTCCATCATCTATCATCAACTCATCCCTTATTCTGTGCTCCACCTACTGTCCAGGATTTCCATTTCACTCTTTACTTCCCTTTCAATCAGTGCTCTACATCCTCCAATTCTCATCTAGAGAAAAGCTCCTGCAGGTAATATCATTTTCTAAAACATCAAATCAAATCAAATTGTATTTGTATAGCGCCAAATCACAACAAAAGTCATCTCAGGACACTTTACAAAGTAAGGTCTAGACCGTACTGTTATCAATATTATTACATAAGGAAAACCCAACAAATCCCCCTTGAACAAGCACTTGGCGACAGTGGGGAGGAAAAACTCCCTTTAACGGAAGAAACCTCCGACAGACCCCGGCTCTTGGTGGGCGGCCTTCTGCCTCAACCGGTTGGGGTGAGTGGATAG
>NW_018127918.1:1922534-1925080 GCF_001952655.1 Monopterus albus
AGCAGCTGCAAGGAGACAGCAGAGAGGCGTGTAAGACTGCGACCCTGCATCCTGGACTCAACTCTGGGTTGTCATAATTTAGGTTGTAAAACAAACTCGTCCAGATTTCTAGATAAGACCCAAAGTGGGATGGATGCCGTCTCTGCTAATCAGACCAGGTTTTCCCCAAAATGTTTTCCAGTTATCTATGAAGCCCACGTTATTTTCTGGGCACCACCTAGACAGCCAGCGGTCCTGAAGAGGGTCACAGGGATTTTCTAAAACAAAGCCAGCTAATTCTTACTAAGATCAGGATGACAAAGTGAAACATTGACTACTGACTGACCCAGTATTGTTGCTGTGTAAGTATGACGAAGTATCACAAAACACACATCTTATATTATTATATTATATTAGTCATAAGTAGAATCTAAATACCAGGGAGAGGCATGATTTCAGTTTCCAATGTGCAGCTAAATTCCAGGTATTCAATGATGCTGTCTATTAAAATGCTCCACAATGCAGTGTCACCCAGCATGTCTTATTATTTCAAATATGCACATTCCCGACAGATAATTTTATAACATGAATGTCATATTTCTGCCTTTACCTGGTAATGTTAGCACTGCAGTAATAACTTTCCTAGAGCAGTAACATCCTTCCACAGTTTTATAAATTGCTGCGCAGAGTTTTGAGGTCTGATCAGTGTTTAGACTCTGGATTTGTTATGTAAACTGGATTTTCTGGATCACATTTCATCATCTCAACAGTACCTCAACCGGCTCCTTGCCGGTATGCTGTTGGTCTAAAGCCTGTCAGAAAACAAGCTGACAAATTCAAACAAACCTCAAACATTAGCTTATCCCAGGTCAGTGCATTTGGTTTGAAATAACTGCACAGTTATAATGAAGAAAGAGACTTGATTTAGAATCTTAACACAGCGCTGCCATGTTTCCAAATCTAAGCAATTACTTGGTGAGCACACTATTGTAATTACTGACAGAAATGTCCAAATCTACAAAAAAGTAGTGAGCCCTAAAACCCAGAGCCGAGTTAGCATTTTGCACTTCCGGTTCCCTTGCCCTGAAGTCTATGGGTGTTTGACTGGGCTTTTGCTCTGATGCCTGAAATAAGGTCTGTGGTTAGATGAGACTACAGAGGCTGCCTGGGATATTAAACATCGAGACCCATCCACTGACTAGTCCGCCTTACAGCCTCATTATGTTTAAACTCATGCACTTGTGAACTATTCTGACACAGCCATGATCACTAACTAGATCAGGTCACACTAAGAGGGAAGGATTTTGTAGGAGAGGTAAGCACATTAAATCAGATTGGAAGCTGTGGTGGTGACGCTGAAGTCATGAAACAGTGGTGTCGTTCGTTTATGGCCTAACAATAGCCTTTTACTTCTTCTGATTGTATTTGGGCTTCAAACATCATAAAAGTGGTGTTCACTTGTGAAGTTTATCTTGCTGAACAAAATGTGTAAGTGTCACAAACTAGACACTTTACACTACAGGAGAATCCTCATCCTACATTTTAAAGTCCCCTTTAAAATGTAGTGGCATGGATGATGTTGCCTCTCCCTCATAGACTGTATGACTGACGTTTGGTGTGAAACGGAGGTCGTGGCTCCATCACACTGACACATGGCTGCCATCTTTGCTGGTAATTCTTGGATGTAAAGAATTTTAATCATCAGTGTGTTGAGTGTGAACTCGACGTGATCAAACACGTCTGATGAGCTTTGTAATTATTTATGTAGAGATATTGCTTAGGACTTAAAAGTTGTAAGATGATGTCATGGGGTAGGACTAGATAAGTCTAACTTCTTCCTACTCCGTTCAAGCAGGTACTAGGTATAAGTAAATTGATAATGGATTATTATTGTTGGATATGTGTGAAATTACATGTGTTGACATATCAACTGTTTTACATGCTTGAATGAATAAATCAAATCAAATCAAATCAAATCAAGTCACAGCCACACCCACTTGACTCTCATCCACCCAGCTGTCCATCATTCCCTCTGGTTCTTCCCCCACAGATTCTCCACACATTCCCATTCCCAAATCAACCAACCAATCACTTCCATCCAACTCTCCTCACCGTGCACTCCATCTCCTCTGGCTCTGGTTTGATCTGCACAGAGGGCATGTCTGTCTTGCCCTCTTCTTCCTCCTTCTCGTCCCGCTGTCCTTCCTTCTTCTTCTTCACAGACTTTGTCAGCACTTCCTCTCGTTCCTCCTTGCCTGATTCCTCCTCCTCCTCCTTTGGTGGCTGAGGTTGGGTCGCCGGCTCCTCCTCTTTCTCCTCCTCTTCCCGGGCTGCAGGTGGCAGAGGTGATGATGATGGCCGCAGTTGTTGTTGTTGGGTCAGGGGGCTCTGCTTGGCCGGGCTCCTCTGCTTCTTCCGAGCGCCAACAGCACTTTTCTTCTGCTTAGGACTAGACTGGCACTGAGGAGAAGAAGAAGAGACAGAAGGTGAGAGGAGGAAGGAGGAACTGATGACAAAAAAGGAGAAGGAAGGGCAAGAGAGGAAGGGGGGTGAGAAATGGAGGGGCG
>NW_018127918.1:1925112-1928591 GCF_001952655.1 Monopterus albus
TGGGGAAAATGGCAGAGGAAAACAGGGGAAGAGGGGGAGGAAAGGGTGAGAACAAGGTATTTAAAAAAAGACAACTTCCAGGCCAGAGGGAGAGAGTGAAAGGAGGAGATTTCTTAAAGGACTTGAAGATGCAATTTGAAGTGAAGTGGGTGGGGGGGAACAAGAAGTAAGCAAGAGAAAAGGAAAGAAAGAGAGTGGTCGAGGAAGACAGGTAGGAGAGGAAGCAAGAAAGGAAATTGCATGCTAGAGTTTGGAGGTAAAAAAAAACACGACTACAAGCATTACCTTGGCTCTGAAAGCCAGCTAAAGAAACCCCCCTCTGAAAAATCTGCCAGAAGGTGGTGTAAAAACACACAGTCTGTTTAAAAAAGAAATTTCGCGAGGCAGAGAGACAAAGGCCTAATCCTGAGCCTGCCACTGAGGGAATGAGAGTGAAAGAGAAATAACAGAGACACAGAAAGAGAGCAGGGAGGAGTAGTCATGAACTGACCCCTCCCTCCCTTTCAGCGGCAGGCAGGCGGACACACCCTTTTCTGGAAGCCGAGCAAGGCACACACACACACAGAAAGAGGGAGGGTGTGGGTAGTGTGGGTGAGGGACTCAACACACACACTTGTAGTAATAGACACACCCCTTCTATCTTTTTGTCCAATTTTCTCTACGTCCTGTTTCTTTCTCATGTTTAACATTTGTATCACTCAGAGAATTATCAGTACTTCTACAACTAAAACACTGCAGAAGAAGATTTCCTCTGAATCCCATTACAGTTTGACCTAAAGATTTAGGGAGGTGTAATGCCGGTTATCATTTGTAATGTGTGAATTCTGACAATACAGTATCCAGGTTTTGGCACCAATAACATAACCAGTATTTATGTTTGATACCAAGCATGAATGAAGTTGTTATAAAAGGGTACATTCACCTTTCAGCCTGCTGAAATTAATCAACACTGATTGTCTTTCTGGTCAGTAAACATTTAATAACATGTTTAAATTGCTCACAATAGTGATCACGGCAATGTCATGAACATGGAAGGGAACATTACATGTAAGTATAACACACCTTGATGAGGCTGTTAATGAATGTCTGTCCTAGTCCTGACCCACAGTTTGAACACTACTGAATGATGTGAGTGGAAGTTGTTAAAAAACTGTAACTTCCCTACTAGTTCTTCCTTATTTCTTTCCCTCTGAGCTCAGTTGTTGCTGATGTGAATGTGATCGCAGCTGCCATTTCAGTGGAATTTTTTATCCATCCATCCATTATCTATATTACTCCTGAATAGGGTTGTGGTGGGGGGCTAGAGCCAATCCCAGCTGACACTGGGCGAGAGGTGAGGTACACCATGGACAGGTAGCCAGTCTATCACAGGACTGACACTTAGAGACAGACAACCACACACACCCACACTCACTCATATGGGCAGTTTAGAGTCACCAATCAACCTAAGCTGCATGTCTTTGGACTGTGGAAGGAAGCAGGAGCACCAGGATTGAACCCACCCAGGCACAGGGAGAACATGCCACTACACCACCATGATACCATAGAATTTTTCAGTTGCAGTTTTAAAAAGAAAACCAACACTGCAATCAGCACCTGAGCTGTGTCCCATTAAGTACATAGGCCTTGAATATACACTTAATATGATCAAACACAAGTGGAAACATCTTTTTGGGCTCCCTGATGCGGATGGTTAAACCTGCACACACTACAGGACATTTATGCTGATCAACGGGATGATCCAGCATGAATTAGCATCAATCATGGCATTCAGTGTGAGCAAGCCTTAACAAAAAAGGTGCAACAGACTCTCAAAACATGTTCTCTACTTCCTGTCTGCAACAGCAACCCTGCACCCACTGTGCACCCTACTACTTAATGGGAAATATAGTGCTATGCGCAGTAAAATCTCAACAAGGAGCTGTCCTTATGCCTCTAGGAAGTAACACTTACTCTGTAGTACAGTATAACCCAATGTGACTCAACTGATCAGTGAGTATTTACATTATACATTGCAAAGGAAAATATTCAAATCTTTACTTAAATAAAAGTAGTAATTTAATGATTTGAATCACTAAGCTCTTGAACATTAGGCAGCATTTTAATGTTGCAGCTCCTCCACAGACCTTTTGAGCTTAGATTTGCCTGTGAACTCTTTCATCTGCAAAGTAACTGCAACTGTGAGAAAATATATAAGCACTAAAATATGTTTTGATATATAATGAACTAAAAGGAAAAATAATCAGCCGTATTAAAAACAGCCCTTGATAAATGTAGTAGTGGTAAAAGCAGTTTTGGAGGAGCTAGGTGCATGCCACTAAACCACAATGACAAGGGATTAGTACAAAACAATGGATGTGTCATACTGATAAAATAAGCTGTCAAAGTACAGTAGCTGGGGTGTGCCAATACTAAGAGCAACTATGATAAAACTGCTGCTTTTCTGGATGCAGATTTGCATGGATGCTGTTGGAGCAGGGGTGCCCAAAGTGGGGCCCGCGGGGTCATTTCTTGGCCCCCCACAATTTATTATGCCACCCCAGTTGTCAGGTCAAGCAGCTCCCAGCTCAGCTCGCAACCCGCCAATAAAACAAGGAGAAGAACAACAACAACACGAAGAACTGAGCAGTAGCAAGCAACATGGAGAGCAGTAGACAGTGGCACACAGACAAAAGGCATTTTAAACGAACCTGGGAGGAAGAATATTTTTTTACGGATATTAATTCTAAGGCGGTCTGCTTAATTTGCGGTCAGTCTGTCGCTGTGCTAAAAGAGTACAATATCCGCCGGCACTATGAAACGAGGCATGCAGCATTCTCAAGGTTCAAAGGCGAGGCATGGAAGACAAAGAGCCAAGAGTTGTTAGCTAAACTTCGCTCACAACAAAACACGCTCACATGACCCTCGTCAGCCCAGGAAAGCACAACACAGGCCAGCTATGAGATTTCAGCTCTAATTGCCAGGAGTGGACGTTCATTTTCTACAGGGGACTCTGTTAAAGAATGCTTATCCATGGCTGCAAAGCTAGTGTGTCCCGCTCAGGCAAGAGCTTTCTCCCAGATCAGCCTCTCATGGAATACAGTGACTCATCGCATTGAGGACATGGCCCAGGACGTTAAGGATCAATTCAAAGCAAAGGCTGCTGAATTTGTTGCCTTTTCATTAGCGTGCGATGAAAGTACAGACATTTTGGACTCAGCTCAGCTTTTGCTTTTCATACAGGGTGTCCGTGAAAATATGGAAATAACAGAGGAGCTTGCTGGAGTTGAGACATTGTGTGGCACGACTAAAAGCGAGGATTTGTTTGCAGCGGTTGAGAGAGTCCTGGATAAGAATGGTTTGAGGTGGGAGAAAATGGCCGGGATAACAACAGATGGAGCGCCTGCCATGATTGGGAGGAAAGCGGGCCTAACCACTCTAGTTTCTCAGAAGGTTGCCCAGTGTGGAGGTAAGGTGGCACAATACCACTGCATCCTGCA
>NW_018127918.1:1928969-1937482 GCF_001952655.1 Monopterus albus
CCCCCCCGCCACCGCCCACCCGGCCCTCAGCCCAGTAACGCATTTTCATTTTGGCCCTCCGAGGGGAAAAGTTTGGGCACCCCTGTGTTGGAGAATTAAGATAGTGAACAAAACAATAGGTGTGGTATTGTGAAACATGTAATATACCTCGGGTACACACTGCCCTTTAAGGTGTTGAAAGGGAATAACAATAATAGTCATAAAAGGAGTATTTGTATCGATTTTGTTGTACAACATAGAGACAATATGTCAACCAGGAGTTTTTAGCTTTTATTTGAAAAAAAAATGTGTTTGTCATAACTGGTGTAAGGTTAAAAAATTTAGCAGTTCTTTACTTTGTTTTGTCCTGCTTGCGACTGTCGACAAGGACAGTGTATTGCTGACTGCCATGTGACCTGCCTCCAGTGGATTCCACAGAGGGGTGGGACCTGGGTGTGGCTGCGCCACCACTCCTGCACACACACACACACACACACTGGTCTCTCAGTCCCATTGTCATGGGACAGAGCCCCCTCTGTGTCTGTAAACAAAGGTAAATGCAACTCAATGCACCTTCCCCCCAGCCGACAACCCGCACACAGCCAAGGCCTGAAATTAAACCAAACTCCTTCTGGATACATTTTGTACTTCACATACAGTATTTCTTGTTAATTTTGTATAAGAAGCCAAACGAATCATGTGACATGTTGAGCAAATGTTCAGCAATCTAAAGCACTGAGGGTAAAGTCAGGTTTTTCTAAGCTAAGGCTTTTTTCTATAGTCGTCATTTTCCACCAAAATGCAACAATCACAAAGAAAGAAAACATCGACATAAGCAGTCTGAATCTACACCAACAAGATGAGGAAATAGACCAGAACACACTGTGACTACAAGACTGAATAAAAGTACTTTTACATGACATAAAAAACACTTCCTGTGTAGTTCTGTAGAAAGTGAAGAAAATAACATACTTGCAGGAAACAGGAACTGGTGGATTTGTGTCTTATTTAACAGTAAAGGGCAAAATATTTCCTAAATGTATATTGATCTCTGTTAAGTACATCACATAAAACATAATTTTGGTTAGTAAAACTACAGGCAACCTATAGCAATCCATTATAGGAATCTACTGAAACATGTTGCATTGAGTAACGTTAGTCACGGGTTCTGAATTTGTTTCCACCACACTTGGCCTGCTTTGGAAGTGCACTCTGGGAGCAAAATTTCAGCACCCCTCAGCACCCCTAAAATCAAGTACCAGGAAGGCGAGGGAGGAGGGAGTTTGTGCATGCAGAGCAGTCGCCAGTGACTGGTTAAATTTCCCCATCTTCACACCTCAAGCATTAGCATTACAAGCATCACATGTAAACACACAGCTGACTGCATGTGTGAGAGGGGAGCAGCCCCTCCCGCCTCTAAACAGAGAGCGACAGAGTAAAAATACAGTGGGAAAACAAAACAGGATGGGCCATGTCAACCCCAAAGGCCATGTTGGTGATGGTAAAGGGACGTACAGGGTATACCGCTCATTAGGTTCCGATGGTTGAAACACAGCAAAAGAGCGCATATACCTCCACCAAGTTACAACATTCACTCACACACGGGTTCCTTGTGAAAAACAGAGGCCCAGAGCAACACAAAATGTGTCCTAAAATCCTTGATTCCAATCACATCTGGATCATCTTTTAGTATATGATGCAGTTATACTTTGCATCTCCTGAACACTTCTATCTTTATTGTAGGCCAAGTTATGGCAGAAAGTATGCGTTAAATGGGGTAATGCATGCTGCTGGAATGGTCCTTTGTGTTGCATTCTATAAGGGACGCACAATGAATATTGTTGTTTGGCTCATTATCACCACTTCACATCTGTGACTGGTCACTTCTCAACTGCCATCAATGCTGTCCATACAGACTTGTGGAGGTAGTGTGAAAATGGTTCTTCTTCAATAAACCTGATTTACATGTCTTTGTTACCTCTTTGTTACCTTATTCACTGTAAAAGTCTCATCAAGTTGTAAATTTGCCCAAGAGAGATAATACAACCAGTGAACAGCTGGTGTTGGTCACAACATGGAAGGTGCTTCCAACAGTGCTTTAACTTGTATCACCCTCCACAGTTTCACATCCAAAAATTGAAAAGTTTGTGGAGGAATAGATCAGATTTGATCCTCCACTGCCAGATATGAAGCATTTCTTTTAGCTGTGAAAGCACCAAAATGTTTAGGTGCTGGACAATCTTGAGGAGGGTGGATTTGTTTTTGTCTGTTGGAAAGAGCTGAAGGCTGCAGACATCTAAGCTGAAGGGCGAAAACTCCACCAGTAGCTTCAAGTCAGACCCACTCTGTCAATTCCATCTCTTCACTGAAATGTAATAAGATCTTCTCCCAGTAAAACATGTGATTCCCATGATTGTATTTACTCAGGAAAATGAATTGTTCACAGTTATACACTAATAAATAAACCATTTAAATGAAACAAAAGTTCAAATGCTACAGCCAGACTCAGACCAAACAGTACTTACAGATTATTCCCTGACGTTCGTTAATCAACATGTAGCTCCAGTTGGGTGGAGCTCAGTACTCTGCAGGGCTGTTCAGACATCACCATGAAATACACTAAACTGAAATGCTGTCTGAACTTTATGGAGTTGTGCTTCAGTTTACAAACCACACCCACTGTATCACACCAAACACAATGAAGCAAACACTGAGAGTCTTTTGCAAATCCAATTTGATCTACAGCTGCTGATAGACAAGGCAGTCAGGGGGAAGAAGTACAGTGAAGGGACCAGGTGCTGTGCCTGTGGAGGGCAACACTAATGAATACCAATAGTAAGGGACCAGTGTCAGTGCATATGCACATGTAGAATACTTTATGTGTGAATGCGAAATGACAATGTGTGTGTGTGTGCTTCCCACTGTGGGGTTCCACGAGAATAAAAAAGGGTGGGGTGGGTGTGACCCACCTTAATCCCATCACAGAAAGTTAGGGTGAAGGTCGAGTGGGATGAGAAAGACTGAAAAAGACAGAGACAAGACTTTTCACTGACACTGTGTCACTGCTGAGCTGAGAAAGCAGCAAACCCTTCTGTGACCCAGCCCATATTTACAGTGATTTAAAGCTTTGTGACAACATAATAAGATGAGGGGAGTACCCCAGCATACCAACAACCATCTGAATCCAACAGAGTGTGAACAAATCACAATAAAGACAGCTCTAAAAGTGTGTTCAAACTGACTTCAAAGCATATTTTACAGCTGATTTGATTGCATACAAAATCAGTGCAAACAGATGTGGATGTCTGCTGATAAAAATTCAATTCAAATGAAAATGAAGAGCGATGAGAAGCTTTTTAACTTGAGCATACAATTTGAGGTTATTTCACAGCGGTATGACTCCACTTAATGACCACAGTGAGACCAAAAGTAAAATAACAAAGACTATGACCACACTATGTTTGGAGCAGCCAGCGTACGGCAGCAGGCACAGCCAAGGTGGCCAAAACAAGCAATCTCAAGAAATCGCATTGGGTTTGGGGCTTTGTCATTACTTACTGATCTGTAAATGTCCTTTTTTTTTGGTAATTATTCATTGCAGGTCTAAAAATCACCATAAGCAGACATCAGGCCAATAATTATTGTGGAAATAACTTCACATTTATTTTGGAGACAAGCTGTTGTGGAGTCATTCTGCTGCCATCCACAATGGGATCTGTCTCTGGGCTTCAAACAGGCCAATCTGAACATTTTTTAAATCTATTTTTATCTGGTGAAAGCTGATTGAGCTGAACTGAATGGTCTGTTTCATCCTCATATGGTCCCACACATTCACACCCGCTCAGAACAACCAGTTAGTGCTAAGCTGTAGGGAGCTGAGGAATTGAGTCATGTTTCTGACAGAGGCTTTTCATTCTCTTTTTGTAATGTCCTGGGCAGGGCTTCAGAGCAGTATCCAAATCCTACCAGTAGCTCGCTAGAAAAACGATGACATTAAATGGAGTTTAAAAGAAGATAGATAATTCTAAATGCTTCAACAGGAACATGAAAGTGTATATAATTTTTATTTATATGCCAGTGAAAGTAGATGGCGGTACCAATAAGACATATGGTGAAGACTTGACAGTAGGGATGATGGATGACACTTGTTGCAAAAATAACTTACTAAACATCTTGACTTTGTAAAACAGAGCTTAACAGTGACATCAGGTTTTGTGTGGTAATATTTGCCTGGTAATATTTGTGTTTTTCAAAAATCCATCTCCTCTCACCTGCCTGGTAATATTTGTGTTTTTCAAAATAGTTTTTATACTCATGTGACAGCACGGGCTGCATGATTTGTCATGAACAAGTGTAGACAGTTGGATGGGACCGTAGACTGTGTATAAAGATGGATGAAGCGACACCTCCCCAGAAGTGAAGCCACTGGGAGTCCATCGCCCCTTGGTGGCTGGTTGCAGCAAAGGTCATAAACCCCATATGTTAGTGGATGGGACATGAGCCAAAAAAAAATTATTAAGTATAAACAAAACAATTCTTTTCCCAAAGTTGATTTTAGATACATATTATGTCACTGATGTGTGTACAAGTGGGCGTTTTTCTGATGTTTGTTTTGAATAAGTTATTTGATGATATACAAAGGGTGTATTTTGGATGACTGACAGCCTTGATTGGCAGGCGGATACTGCGACTCAACCTCTAGTTGATTTTGCATAGTGGTAGGAAGTCGTGACACATTGTCTATATTTATATACAGTCTATAGCTCCATTGTTGAGCATGGATAGAGGTCTGAAACTGAAAGAGGGAAATTTCACTCTCACTGTGGATGTGGTTTTTGACATGCTTTTATTATTTTCTTAGTCATTTTCTAGATGAGAAATCATAATCAGTAAAATTAGTAGATAATGAAGTTTGAAGCATGTTTTAAATCCAGTAGATGAAGACTCACTATAAAATAAAAACACTTTATTTTTTAGAGTGTGAATGTAAGAAGGAGAGGGTGGGACAGAGGACTATCTGGGTCAACACTCTCCTCTCTGGCCCCCCGGCCCTGTGTGTGGGTGTGTGTGTGCTGGGTAGGGGGTGGGGGACTGCCCCAGTCTGTTCATGCCTCCAAAGGGTCCACACTCACACACATATGTACACGTACACTTTTCATGCCTGGTTATGCCCACACCCAAGAACACACATTTCCCCAGGCTGTTCCAAAAATTCTATCAAAGGTACACACATACACATAAACACACACAAGAACGGTCACACAACGTTAAGTCCTTCAACAGAAGTGCAGATGAAGATCATTTGGCTCCAGTTTTCTGTTCCTGTCTGTATTCTGCCTCTGTTAGATGCAGAGTTTCCTCTGATAATGCTATTATTTAAATATGCAGCAGCTGCAGTCATAGTTTAGTTTGGGGTTCATTATCACTGGATGTAACCGAGAGTACAATCAGCATGAGAAGAGGAAGTGAAATAACCTAAATAAAATATAGAGGCAGACATTTTTTCCCTATAATGGTCGCCTGCTCATACCGCTGTGGGTTCAGTTTCAGTTCATAGGACCATCTAACAACCTCCTGACACTGCGCTGATAGCTTTTAGATATGAAAGTCATTTGTCAGAGCGCTGAATGCAATAGCAGTGAGAGCTAATTCTCTATAGATTTTATGTCATCCTAAAGATTATTTGGACACATTTCTGTACAGAAAGAAAGAACGAGACAAAGACAAGGCTACAGGAAAGCCCGGTTGGTTCCAGATTGGCCAATGATGGGGAATAAAAAGGTTTCTCAGCAGCTCCTTACAGCAAATCAAACCTGTCCTGTGGCTTCATCAAATTTTTGTGTATTGTGCTGGTTCTAAAGAAACCCTGACATCTTTGATTTCAAGTGCAGATGAATGGCACAAAAAAACCCAATGTGGCTCTTTGTGATTTTTAAGGGTTTTGGGAGGGGGGCATCTTCTGCCTGGAGAGATGAGACAGGAGAGAGTAGAGACCAGGAGGAAGGGTCAAACACCACCTGGGGAACTTTGAAGTTTCATGATAAGCATCTTATACCCCAAGGCCAAAATAGTAGGTCTATAAACAAGCCTTCAGCAATAAAATTTGATGCTTTAAGGTCGGGTTAGGATCAGTCAGAACTACTTAGTAAGACTTTTTGTTGAAAATCAAACATGTTTAAAATTGTGAAAGTGTTTATAATTGTTGATTTGAAACTGATGTTGCTCCAAGATTCTTCATTCTTCTCTACAGTGATGTTTATTCACTGTTGAAAGAAGAAAACCTGTGCAGTAATTCAAAAACCAGTAATCTCTTGTATAAGTTCAGTGGTTTCCAGGGTCACAGGGTAAGCCATTATAACAAACTGGAAAAGTTAGCCCAGCATTAACTCAAATGACAGCAGCACATAACTGTGCACTCTCATAAATGTGGCAGTCAGCTGTCATGTTTACACTGGAAACAAAGAAGGCCACTACAGCAGCATGATTTGAAAGTACCTTTAGATGCGAGAAAATATTTGTTGCTGGCAATAGTTGGATCTGATCTTATTAACTAATAAAATGGCCAATAAATGTTTGTTGTTCATGTGCAGGTCAGGAAGGTCTGTGCCCAGTTGTTTCCAAGTGCCAGGACTATGTTTTCAGTGGACTTCATCCACATCAAACAGGGCTGATATTTATGATACCTTACTGTTTGGTCAAATGGGCCAATGAACATTTCAATAATGTCCATCACCTGGTAGCTCCCGAGACATTAACCTGTGACAAATTTTAATTTTGTGAATAACTGCAAGGAAATACAGGACCAAATGAAATTTCAGAAAGAAGAGACAAGAAGGTGGAGCAGATAAGTTAGGAGAGGGCAGAGAGGTCAGTTCCCATTGGTTTCCAGTTGAGGTTCCAAACATTGCACAACTCCTGTAACTGGAGTCTGTAACACACACACACATACACACACCCCTCCCCACACAGCCTCGGCCCTGAGAGGCAAGAGGGCCTTCTCTTAGGGAGAGACGCTACAATGGAAACTGAAGGAAAGCTCAGTATCAGTGTGTGTTTGTATGAGCTATCACGGTCTGAGGCGTTTGACTTACACTTCCTTCATATAGACAAATTCACACATGTGCCCCTCCTTCTGTCTGGTCCTCCCCTATGTCTCGATTTTCTTCCTCATCTCAACCTTCCTCACTTTCTGTTTACTGTATGTGTGTGTTCCAGGGAAGGGTGGTGCCTGGTTAATAAGTGACAGAGATGAGGATTGCAGTTGGGTGTTTGGTGAGGAGGGCTGGTTAGGTGCTAAAGTGCAACAATCTTTTTGAAAGTCCTGATCTGGGAAGTATTGCTCAAAAAAAGTTGTCAGAAAATTTGAGGTTCAGCTGTGACTGAAACAGGACTTCCTGTGCTCACTCTCTTGACACTAAAGAAGCAGACAAGAATTAAGACTATGCAAAGGACTGCACTGGTGGAGGAGAGTTGCTTCAGGTACCAGAGAAACAATGGAGGGTATATTTTCCTAAAACAGAGGATATTTGCTATCAAATTGTATAGGTGTACTGTTGCCTAAGTGTGCTTTATCTAACTGCATTATGTCGAAGCAATATTATGAGTCTGCAGCCCAACTTTCAGACTGCAGATGTGCATATAATGCAGGTCTACTCAACAACTGTTGGACCCATTCAGAGACAGTTATCTCTCTGCTCCTCACTGTCAGCAGTGTAGCTTATGCTTTTCACTGATGAACCACACTGATCATTATATAGAATAATCTACCAGATAAAAGTTAAGTTTCAGTTTCACCCGTGTCTGTTCATCTGCACGCCCCCTCCTGCTTGATCGCCCATGCATGAGCATTATATTTCTCTCTCGGCCTCTTTCTTTCTTTCTTTTTCTTTAGGTTGTTAAATGAAATTTAAACACTGGTATCATCTATTTGACACAGATCACTGTTAGCAACACCAGGCAGCATCCAGCCCGTATCCATAGTTGTGAACATGCTTGTGGCTACTGCTGCTCTTTGTTTATGCAGCTTGTATGTGTTTGCCAGATGTTACCATGATTTTCGAGATTGTTCCCATGCTGACACACTGTATTTTTGTCTTCTCAGTACAGATTATTTGGTCTCTTCTAGAGCTCTGTTAGTTGACTCACATTGCTGCTGATTGGCACTTTTATAGCTAACAGATGCTGCTAACTGGCAACCGTCCAAATACGACCCATCTCTGTGCAGTTACAAAGTGTTTGTAAAGTGCAGTTCATTTACTTCAGACTTAAAGTCATCCGTGATGTGTTAATACTATTTCATCTGCCTTAATGAAAACCAAAAAAAACATACTACTGACATATTCATCCTTGTCAGTCTTTGTAATGTTGGCCAGAGAAAACACACAAACACACATTGTGTATATGCAGAGGAGTGCAGACATGAACTGGGTGTGTCTCCATCTTGCTGGCAGGGAGCAAGAGAGAGACCTAGAAAGAGAGTAAGCAAGAAACTGCCTAGCTTGTTATCACACCACACCCTGCTGACGCAAAGCCAT
>NW_018127918.1:1937622-1976694 GCF_001952655.1 Monopterus albus
TCTCCATGCACACACAAGCAATAGATAAACTTTGTATAATCTGTCCTAAGTTAAATACTTATTATTTCTACATACACATACAGACACAACAGCACACACACACACTTGCTCAAACCACAAAGCTGTGGTCAGAACACTTCTCTAAAGCTCACATTGAATTCAAAGCACTCATATGCCACAACTAACCTCAAACATGAGCAAGTGTGTGCAGAAACACTCACACACACAAACACAAATTCAAAGGATTTACTTTGTGAAACAGTAATAACATGTTTCCTGTCTGTCAGGTAGTCTGCTTCTGGTTCTTTGTCTAGAGGAGACCAATAAATCAATCAATAAAACCTTTTTTCCCATGTCCATTCACTATGTGTACACTTGTGGTAATGTGTACATATATCTGTATAGTGCTTTGCACAAAAGCATCTGCTGCTAAATGAACACATATTTTGGACTAACTGTTTATGAGATGGTAGGGTACACTCATATAACTAAATTAAAAAAACACAAGAACAAATTTTATTTCACTTAAGTGTCTGACAGAAACCTGGCTTTTCCTTTGTTCCTTCATCTGACATACAGGTTGAAGCAAGTACTGTATCACTGCTTGCTTACCTATCTGAAACACATATGGATGTCAAAGCAGCACCTAAGGCTCAGCCTGAAGAGGAATCACACGCTGAGCCATTTCCATCACCTATACTGTACTGTGGTGATGCCAACCTGGACAGAAAGAAGTCTGGGCGTGATCCTAGACAACATGGCAGCCTGTAAATTGAGCCTGTACAACTTCAGGAGGACTGGCTTCTTCCTTACCGAAGAGGCACACCAGGTGAGTGTCTGTGCACTTCTCATCTCTCATGTGGACTACCCCAACCCCTGCAGCTAGTCCAGAACCCTGCTGTCCATCTGGTGTTCAATGCTCATTCTCAGTTACAGATCCACTTCCACCTTCACTGAGTTAAAAGACAGTGAAGGGAGCTCATTTCTCGCTCCAAGGATTCTAATGTTTTATCCGTGTGCACTGTGTTAAGCACTTTGGATTACCTTTGTGTATGAACATTAGTTATATAAATAAAGTTGCGTTGCCTTGCCTTGGTAGAGATTAAACTATAAACTGTGTTGCACTGCAAAAAACACATCAGTGCCTGTAAAGTCTGCACATACAGTAAGAGTCCTGAAAGGTGCAGTAAGACAATTCTCTGATACATTTAAGGCCCAAAATGGAACAGGTCCCTTTATTATTACTTTGCTGATAAAGTGCAAAGTGACATCTTGAAAACAAACATACGAGACCTAACTGATGCATTGTTTTCACCTTTCTCACTGCAGTCACCTCTATACAGTAAGAAAACAGAAGTAATAATGGAAGCTAGAGCAGACCCACTGATAGAAAACACAGGACTCGCATTTACAAAGTCACAGTGAGAAGTGGAGGTGGGCTGTTATCCCCGTAGGATGTGATCATGTGATGATAATCAGCTGACCTTGCGCCATTTTAAACCTGTTTCCATTTCCACTTGAATCTCAAGTGAGTGCAGTGGTGTAATAGTGAACAAATACTCTTCTCCCAAAGCATCAAGATGGTGCATAAAATCAGGACCATTTTCACAAGAGATTTTGTGTTTGTTCACCTTAGAAACAGTGACCTATTTATCTGATCATCTCCTTCTCTCTCCCTGTCATCATCACTATCCCCTGCTGCTGTGTCGTTCCCATAACCTTTATCTCCCACCACACACACATTCCAGCAGACACACCCTCACCAACTCCACCTCTGCCCAACCAAACCATCAGAACCTTCCTCATACTCCTCTACTTCCTCCTCTTTACACCCCTCCCCAAACAAATCCCCTCTTTCCCCCTCCCACATCCCCTTTTCTTTTCACTGTGGCCATTTTGGCAGCAGGACCACGGTTGCCATGGTGACAGGATTCTTTGCCCCTGTTAATGATTGTGGCATGGATGGTAGGGGGTCACTCTCCACCACCACCACACCACATCAGGGCCTAATCTGAGGTGACACAGCCCATATCCTCACACGCATGCACAAGAAAAACGCCCACATGCACACACACAGACAGATACACATACACACACACACACACACACACACACAAGTGTGTCAACACAGGCATGCAGCAAACATTCACAGGAGCCTGCTGAGAAAAATGCATGTACACATGTACACACACACACACACACACACAAGTATGCACATACTTGGCAGTCCCCACCGTTCACCACCCTCACACCACACACACACTCATTCACATAATTCAGTGCCACTCATTCCCGCTAGAAGCACACATTCAGCTACAATCAACCCCTCCAATAAAGAACCTCCACATACACACACTTCCTCCCCCTTGAACATCCAGAACTAGAAGCTTCTCCTCTCTTTTCCCTTTGCTAGCAAGAGGAAAGATGTGTGAATAGCTTTTGAGCTAAAACTCCTTTCATAAACATTAAACTTCCTTTTTTAAATTGCAGACTTGACGTTTTGAGCTCTATTCAACTTTCAACATCACAAATACTGTCTGCATGTGCCTGAACATTTTAAAAATGGCCACTGTGTGTGACAGTGCACGTTGGTCACATATAAGCTTCCTATAGATTGCTGTAGGGGTGACTTATTTTTGTAGGCCCATCCAGAAGTTTGCATCACCCTGGTTCCTTTGACAAAAGGTCAATGGGATTTTTAAAATGGCTTCTGGATTACTGCAGAAAATAAGCTCTGTGACAAGCACAGGTTTATGATGCTTACATGTTTTGTTAAGCAAGATAAACTTCACAAGTGAACATCACCTTTATGATTTCTGAAGCCCAGATAAATCGGGCTATAGGCCATAAGCGAACTACATTGCTGTCCCATGACTCCGGCGTCACCACTATGGCTTCCAACTTGTAGTTTGAGTTATACCTTACCCCTTCTACAAAACCTCTTAGCGTGACCTGATCTAGCTACTGATCACAGCTGTGTCAGTAGAAATGATTGCAAGTGCACAGATTTAAACACAACAATGCTCTAAAGGCAAACTAGTGAGGAGATGAGTCTCCATGTTCAGTGGGATGATGTTTAATGTTCCCAACACAGTCTGTATTCCCACTTGTTAGCAGCCACCTTTTTTAAGATGTGAAAGCTTTAAAAATCACCAAAGCCCATTGACTTAAAGGCGAGGGAACCAGATGTGGGTTTTAGGACTCACTCCTACAGCATTCTAATAGATGAATCGGGTTACTTCAGGCAATTACACTAACATTACCAGGCAGTCACACAGAAAACCACACTAAGTTAAATAAGCACAAGGGGCAATGTTGGTGAGGATGCTGGTCTTTAAGGCAATGCTATGTTAGAGGTTTCCAGTTTGTTTAAAATAAACATAAGGAAAATGTAGCAGTATGATGTTGCCAGGATTATGAAACATACAAGGATGACAGATTAGCACATTAAGACAGACAGAGGTAAACTGTCATTTCAGTGCATAGTCAACACAGATGGCTACTGTGTTGGCCAAGCTGTTCCAAGGAACTCAATGTGTTTGGATGTGCATATGAAAACAAGCTCATCCAGATTCTATTACCACCACCTTTCTCACTCTCTTATCTGTCTCCATATTTCCACCAACCTTTTTCTTTCTTTGACACGTTGATCTCGGACAGGCCAGTTAGATACAGAGTCTGGGTGTGTTTTATTCACAAACAGCTGCTAGATTCTGTCAACAGCTTTTATCCAGCCAAGCCAGCCATTTAGTCGGATTAACCTGGCAGTAAACCCTAGATAAAATAGAGTTTATCATGTACACAACCAAAACAAAGCGTTGCATTTGTCTTGGACTACTGAGTCTGTGCAGGGCGGCTGCTTGACAATATCATATCTCTAACTATTTCAGCAATTTAAATACTGTAGGTCTCGAGACCATACAGGTTTGATTTAATTTCACTTGGTTTAATCAGCAGAATATTTTTCTGAAGCTTGCTTAACCTGATTGACAAGGTTTCATATATAAAAAAACAGCTGCAACAGTGAAGGAAAATTATTGTAGTGGAATAACATGAATAATAATCCTAATAGTTAATATTATTCATTATAATTATGACTGATAATAATAATAATAATGACATTTCTTATACTATATGTAACCTGAACTTTTCGCGGTTTATATCAATGACAAATGGATGACAGTTGCAGCTTTTCAAATATGAAGATTTGCAGTTTTTTCTGGTTTAAATAATTGGACTGTCATAAGAAATTGCAATTTGAAGATGTCACTACAAAGTGTGGGAAACTGTGGTAGGATATTTTTCAATAAAAGAAAAATAATTCCCAGATTAATGAAAAATAAAAAAATATCAGTTGATGGTTTCCAGTTCATCAATAGCTATTTGCATGACTGGAAAAGCAACCGTGCAAACAACATTTAGAACAGGGACATGATTTAAGTGCTTTCAACAACTGTGTTCTGGATTGAAAAAATCTGTTGATTTCAGTGTCACCTCCAGATGGTGTGGATGTGTGGACTGTAGCAGTGAAAACTAAGGAGGAGGAGGCCTGTAATAGACCGAGCTGCAGCATCACAGCCTCTTAGCTGGGTACTGCTGCAGTCTGTGCAACTTCTAACAGACTCAAATGGTCTATCACGACTTGAACTGGATCCCAGTTTCCCTAAAAGCTGTTTAACAAAACAAGTGCCTGGAACTATTTTGTCTACAGATCTGACAAGTACCGAACCACTGTAACAACACTCTGGCAAAGAAGTCCTATTTGAATCTGACTGAACATAAGAGCTGGTTATTAATGTGTTTGTCTCCACTTTAAAATAGGGCAAATAAGTCCAGTAGATTTATAATTAAACTGAGGGAATCAAACCCATGTCTCCATGTGATGCGTTTGTGGTTCTCCATCACCTTCATCTGTGTTCACTCTGCAAACTGGTGACAGAAAAATCAACTGTTCTTCACCTGCACTTTACATCGAATAACACTTCAGTGCAGCTCTGAATTCTATTGAAGGTGGCAAAGCAGATGAGATTCTTTTTTGAGAAAGAAGCTCCACAGCTCAGTATAAACATTGTGTCAAGATGGCTCTAGCACGGCTGCACACTGCTCGATGCTGACTCTTGTTCACTGGGGTATCTCTAGTAGATGCACTTGAAAGGTTTGAATACTGAAGTTAGTAACTGTGTTCAACGTTGAATTTTGGTATCATGACAAGAGAATCGCCCAGCCCCACGCTGCTTTGCCTTCACCATATAAAACAGTGATGTTTCTCTATAAATAGCCCTAACACCCTGGGGCAGGCCGCCCAGCAAACACAGAAGTGAAAAAAAAGACACAGTGACTCTACCAACAACTCTGCTTCCCCCTTGCACTGCTCTGCTGCCAGGCCAACCTTCTTCTGAAACTGCCAGCTACAGTGTGGAGAATTAGCAAAAAAAGTGATTCAATATCAAGATGTATAATCCTCCACATCTGATTAATCCTTAATCCTTAATGTGGGCAGTGGTGGCCTAAAGGTGAAGCCACTCGCTCTCTCCTAGCTACATAAAAGTATGTGGATAACCGAACATTACACCCATATGTAAATGAATGAACAGCTCAATCTAAAACCCCAAAGTGTTAATCTTCTCTTCTGGGAATGCTTTCCACAAGATTTTGGAACTCGGCTACGAGGATTTGCTCCTGTTCATTCACAAGACCATCAGTTAGGTCTGAGTGCTATCGTATGCATTCAAGCAAGAATTTAGCAATCTTCTGAGCAGTATCCCAGCTGGTGAAGGAGTGAGTGCACCATCTTTAATTTTACAAGGTTTGTGATGGCTCTGACGGGAAAGACAGTTCTCACTTTTATTAAATGTTTTAATTACTTTACATCCACTTGATATTCCTTTTTCCCCACCAGGAAGATCACTAAGAAACTCATTCAGTGAGTGTGTATTTTCACTGCTAGGGTTCGGGTAGCTTTAGATCGTTTAGGCATTTGTGTATTTCATTTTATTTCATTGTGTCTATATGAAGTCCCTACAAAAATATGAAAAACTGCATTCCTGTGCAGCTGTTCAGCGGGATGCAAACTAATGAAAAACATTCTGCTCTCTAAGCTACCTACTTCCCATTAATTCAGTGACTGGATGACCCGAGCAAAATGCCACCCATCTGCAATGACCCTTGTGACGGCCCTAAGACACCCAGTCTATTCCTCAAACTCTGTCTCCAGACCTCGCTCTCGTTTATCTCTTCTGTCACATAACCACTCGAGACATGCATGCATCCAGGCAGCCAGCTGGTCACCTAACTAGTCACATATCCACCTGGGCTGGTTCACCATCTGGTACACAATCACAAATACATGATTAAGGTTGAAACAAGCTTCCATGAGGGAACACGTCAATGTCTCTCCTCTGCTCTCTTTTCCTGGTCTTTTTTCACTTCCTAGCACCTCTCTATTTTACCTGATGGTCACAGAAACATTTCTATCAGCACACTCTCATCCATCCCTTTGCACTTGTCCCCGCTGGTCACTCTTAATATTGGTGATCGAGGAACTGAAGCTTATTGAACGGATGCACACGCCATGAATTACTTTGAATAAGAGCATCACATAAAATGGAAAATGGAAAAGTGCAGTGAGCCGGTTAGCTCCGACACCTCCTCACCACCTGGAAAGCACTTACAGCACGCTTATTAGAGTGCCCTGAGCTCTGTCAGTGAAGCATGAGAGTCCTAATCTGCAGGTCACAGGTGCCTTTAAATTACAACGGCACCCACTGGATCCTTCATTACAAACAATCAATTTATGACTCTCAGCACATGGCAAGTCCATCTTTGTGATCAGGTCTTGTATTTTTAGGGAACTTACTTTCCCTTAAACTATTACGTTGCTTTTTTCTTTTCCTACAGTACATTTTACAAAGGGCCCACTAGAGTCATATTCACCACTGCAGACCAAAAAAAAAAATCATTAATGAAAACAACAGTGCATTGAACATCTTGTTGCGAAGCACTGATGCTAGATAATTCCTCTTCAAATGATTCTCCGAACATTAAAACTGATGGTTTGATGGTGCAAAATTTACTCTATGGTGCAATAACGGCTGATTGAAACGCTGTGCTCTGTACTCTACTCAGCCGTATTGTAACCAGTGACATTTAGTTCTGCAAGGTTAGCCAGGTCACACACCTTTGGGAAGACAGATGTGTTTCAACCAGAGAAACAGTGTAAATTTGCACAAAACATTAAACATACCCACTGGTGAGAACTAGTTTCATTAAGATGTGGTTCTGAAACAAATATACTGGAAGCACTTTGTTAAAATGTAGAAACAATTAAAGCTGCCAGTAATACCTCCCATTTACATCACACTGTCTGCGCAGGTTAGTTAAAAGCAAACCCTCATTTCGATTAAAAGGAAAGTCATTGTAACTGGGGGGTTTGTTCATAGGGGATAAGTAGAGTACATGCAAAGCTTATACATCAAGTATGTGTGGTCAGTCCAAACTGTAGGGTGCTATATTGTATCTATAATGTAAATTCATAGACAACTTCTCTGGCAATTAAAAAGCGCAGTGCATAAGCCCATTGGTGTGTAGTTTGGAGTCAGCGAGTAGATGATGTAACTGTGCTCTCATGCAGGCTAGATTGGGGGTGGCTGCGGCTCAGGAGGTAGAGCGGGTCTCCCCCTAACCGTAGGGTCAGTGGTTTGGTCCCCAGCTTCTCCGGTCCACAAGTCAAAGTGGCCCTGAGCAAGACACTGAACTCCTAGCTGCTCCTGATGATATCACTGGTGTGTGAATGTGTGAGTGTTTGTGTGTGAGAATGGGAAATAAAGTGCTTGGAATGTGCTTCAGTGTGTAAAAAAGCACTATGTAAGACCATATACCATTTCTGTGCTGGGGTACAAAATTCAGCCAATCACTAACAAATTTGACCCAGAGACTTTCTGGAGTGAAAATGGCCTTAAATATATTAAATGAAACGTAACCAGAATGTAGAGTATGATACTTTTTTCTGGGATTATGTCTGATTTATCATCCTAAACCTTCATACCAGTAATCAGATAGAATGATCATACTGAAGTCACCTTAACAGAGTAACTCAGAGGACAGAATGTGAGACTAAACCATAATGTACACCATAAAAACGTCCTTCCATAAACTTAGCCCCAAATATTAGAGAGAGGGTCAGTTTGTTGACTGACTCAACTGAATTCTGATGTCACCAACTAAAAACCTTTCATTAAACATTGGGATTGTTGAACTTAGGTGAAGAAAGAAAACAACAAACTGAATCATTTGTATGGCACTGCTTCCATATTCAAATGCCACATATGGACAAATCCCTGCACTGAATTTTTTATTAGTTTGAACTTTGTGTCTTCTGAGTTATTTGCATGTAGAATGTTTTGGTGTGCTCCATAAATATAGAACTTCATATAGAACAACAGACAGCCTTGATTTGTCAAAGCTACATTTTCATTGCATTATACTGGCGTTAACAGCATTTTAAAAACTCTCCTTGGTGGCACATTCAAGGAAGCCGCAACATTTGCAAAATGTTGACTCGTCTTCTGAAAAGCCCTGATTTGATGAATGACGTCGTTGAGGAATCAAATCCAGGCGACAAGACAAATAAGCAAAACATGAATGTCATATTAATGCTAAATGGATTTGAGTCATTACATATTTAAAAGATTCAGCAGTTTTAGATCAAAAGTCTCCTAAAACAGTAGATTTTTAGTCTGTTTACTCCACTGCCGTGCAACAATACCAACATTAGACAAAAGATAAGGGTGACTAATGACTTACTGTGAGAGATTAGCTATGTACAGCAATTTCTGCAAGTCTCTGCAAGCTGATTTTCATGATGTAAAGAAATTAATTGAAACTAGCTGTTGCACAGAAGCTAGAAAATTGGTGAAGTGTGTGATCATATAGTGTGAAGGGGGATAGACATACAGTGTCAGTATTATCAGACTAGTATCAAACTTTGCTCAGCACAGTTAATCATTTCCTATTGTGAGGCATCAACTCTCAATGTATCACACACACACGTGCGCCATCTCTCTCACACACCAGCAGACTTTGTATTCAAGGGCACTTTGCTCCTGATCCCCCCCGCCCAGGAATGTACAGCTGACCCTGCTCTCACGTCTGCAGCCCAGGTGATCCGGCACACACGCATACAAACACAGCACACCGTTTTGCCCCTGTAATGCAGAATAAGAGCACTGCTATCATTAGCACAATGCCCCCAATAGTGCACCGCCTGAGCTATGATGACAGGAAATCAATTTCCGCTCCCACAGCTTCAAAAAGAATGATGTGGGTCAAAGGTAAAAATAAAAACATAAAATCAGACAGAATGAAAGCGCTTTGTGTTTCCACACATTCAGCTACAATGAGCTGCTATATCTCCTACCTGGTGTTACCTGTACATTATTATGTCATGTACCACACAACTTAAAGCAATATCCCACAATATTTAGAGTGTGTAAAGAAATGTCTGCTTTGCGACTATCAAGTAACTGATGTAACATTACACTGTATTTAACTCTCATTACAGTTTATGAAAGCGTTTTAGAGTCACTGGTGTAAATGGTACCTGTTTATTTAGCTCTTTATAAGTACAATTTCTGTGGCACACATTAAGTATTTCATGTTTCTGGTTTCTGTTTAGAATGAAAAGGAGAAAATAAGGCTTTTGGCTATGAAAAAGAGGGCTCCACCTCTTTTAATTTAAAAGAAGCAGAAGTCTGGGGGATAATTAGATCTGATCCAAAACATGAATAGACCCAAATAGAGAGACAACACCAAAATAATTAATAATCATCAGCCACTGTTAAAAAGAGCAATAATACATTTTTTCTGCATTTCACAGTTCATGCTCTATTTCTGTGTTTAAAAACTAGAACCACCACTTTATTGTGGTTTCGAGTTGTCCGCCCAACTGTATGGCCCCTTTTTTTGAACACCTTGAGGGGATTTCTTCAAATAAAGCACAAGTGTCCTCTTGGACTCAGAGATGAAGTGATTCAATTTTGGTGGCCAAAGGTCAAATGTCAAGGTCAGTGACCTCATAACTGTCCCATTTTTGTGAATTTGAGTGGCTGGCTGGCAGAGACATAAAATTGTGAAGTGGTAAGTCTCCTAGATCCAAGCAATAAAAGGTCACCCTACCTACCTAGTGCTCTATGTTACAATCCCGCCTCATGAAGGTGCAATGCAGAAGAAATACAGCAATGATCTCAAGTGTACATTCACATACAGAATGTGCACTGCAACCAAAATCAAAGCTTTACCTCACTTTTATTTGAATTTAATCCACAGCTTTGACCTTCAGGGGTCAGCTGCTTAATGTTGCACTGCTGCTATAGCGTTTGTCAGTGTTTGCCATGACTGAAGCAGAATACTCTTTTTCTTTATCTGCTGCTTTGATTTGGGGGTTTAAATTATTTTTAACATGTCTTACATGCAACAGAGACAGATGTGAGAAGAAATCTCCAACAATGCAAGCAGTCCAGCAGTCACCCATTGTGATTATGCCAGTGTTCTGCTAACACCTTTCTCTCTGCGTTTAAAGCCTACTAAGTATGAAGCATTGCTGCTGGCTGCAGATTCCAGAAGATTTACTGTATTGGGAAAATAAAGTGTTTGTGACTCAGATGCATTTTTTCTTGTGCATTGTCTGGGTTAGTCATAAATGCCCCATTTTTTATTTAATGGGGTCATTGTGTCTTGTTATAATTGTAAGGTACATTAGGACTCATGAAAAAACCTTTGCAATCTGAAGCCCACTTACTCTGGGTACTACTGATAAAATGGCAAGGTTATGTGGTACGGGGGCAAAAGTGCTCTTCTTCAGTCACAAGGCTGCAGATCTACTGGCTTCCTCTTTTAAAAGCCCTCCACTGAGCAAAGCAATCACGTTTCTCCTGCAGCCCAAAGAATGTTGGCCATCTATACAAAACAGATGCTCACAAGGGTATGGATGACCTGCTAGCTATGCTACCCCACCTTCAGGGGGGAGAGCAGAGACAGAAATCAGTTAAATGGTTGACACAGTTGATACAGAATGTATCTTCATATTGTATCTATGTCGCCATGACTAATAAAAATGCAACCACTTCTTAAAATGGAATAAAACCAACACAGGACGCGCAATGAAGCACGGAGCAGGTGCTCCTGATGTTAAGGTAGGATTTGTGAAAAAAAATTCACGACAGTGTTTTGTCAATATATAAATGCTGACATGTTCTTTTTCGCCTGACAACACAATAATGACACACTTCTACAATACATTTACGAGTTTGTGAAGCTATTAATATACTTATTAAGCTGCCCAATCCTTATATATGCAAAGTAAATCAATCTGGTGCGTCTACATACCTAAAACCACAGGTAAGGGCCAAATAGAAGGGCAACTGTATCATTTTACACAGACTCACTAAACTAATTTCTCACAAGTGTCACAGAGGCTCCTTAACCGACTTTCTAAAACATCATCACCTGCAACCGGTCAACAATGTCAGTCAAAAACCAAGTAAACAACAAATCAACAGAGAAAGAGTGATGCTGTAGTGTGTGGCCTTGTTCAAGTCAAACTGTTCAAACACAAGATCCATTTGGTCATCCATGCAAATTCACAGGTCAAAGCTCACTTCATTATTGAGGAGCTTGGGGCCTGGGCAACTGCAACTTGGCTCCATCATACTCCCTGCAAACCATCAAACAAACATATCTACAATTAAAACACTGCTGTTTGCGTCCAGCTCTCTGTTCCACAACAGTCTGGTCATAGGTCAGATTTATTCCAGGTCTGACTGCCAGCCTAGCTGACACATAAACATACTCTGTTGACAAGAGACTCATTTAAAGGCACAAGTCAGCAGCTGGGCCTTCACAGAGTGTAGCTGGACACAGTGCACTTAGCTGCTTCCCAGGGTCGTGTTTGTGTCTCAGCAGAGGCTGCTGGCCCTTTAAAAGCTAAGATGGTGTCCTACAAGCTGCAGCTTCTGCTTGCCTTTTCCTTCCTGTTTCCCGGAGATCACAGAGCATTTCAAATTTAACTTGAACTAACCTCGCACACAGAGAGGAGAGAAAGTTTCAGGCGGAAACGATACAGATGTTTCCATGTTGACCATAGAAATGACAGCGCTCTCAGCCGGATGTTTTATGGTGTTATTGCAATGCAATGGGGTCGCTGTTACAAAACTCTTCCACTGATTGCAAATAAACTGCACGCCTGCAGGGATACACTGTTAGAGCCGCACATACTCACTGACATTCATATCTGGCACATGTTGAGCTGACAATGTCAACTATGCCTGTGCACAGCCAGATCATCCACACAGGTAGATGTATTTATTTATTTATTTGTTTATTTCATTGACCAGGGCAAAGTCAATAACGTCCACTTACTTTCTTGTTACGGGTCTCCGTGTGCATCTCGATTGCCGGAGCGGTGCAGCAGCGGAGGGGTGGAGCAGCACGAGCAGCAGGGGGTCTCTCAGGGCTTTGGGTGTAGCTCTTATCTCAATAAGAACTGTTAGGGAGAGAGGAGGGTTTAGGGGGACTAGTTTACCACCTTTGCACTAAATTTTCGGGATATAGAACCACGATCCCTGCCTCTTCCAGTGTTTCTTTTCAGTTCATATCCGCAGCGTCGAAGGCTCCCTTTGCTCCCCCCAAAAAACAGCCAGTCTCTCTGTCTCTGCCTCTCTCTCTGTCGGTGTGTTGTTGCCGTATATTCAAGGGCTGGGCTCTCTCTCTCTGCCTTTTCCTCCTCCGCCTCTCCCTGCTTGTGACCCCACCCTGCGTCCCCACCCCTCATCTCTCTGTCAGTCAGGAGCTGCGCAGCCCTGCAGCCCTGCAGAGGAGCAGAGGGGAGTTGAGCTGCCGGCGACCTGACACCGGCCGCAGGCAGGCGGGCAAGAGGAGGACAGCTGCAAGATAAAGGCGCACTTATGCAAGGGAAATTTTAATTGAGTGCCAGCGCCAGCCGCTCTCCTAGCATCCATGTATCCCCATCCATGCTGCAACAGCGGTCTGCTTAGTGCTCAGAGATGATGGAGAGAAGCACCCATGTCACCTTAATGACGTCAGCCAGCAGGCTAATTGAGGACGCTTCAGCGTGGTGGGGAGGGTGGGAGCGACTTAGAAAATATTCAGTCCGCAGCATGCAGTATTCTGTATGATAAATATGACACAATATACAGCTCAAATAGATGGAGGGAAGGGAGCCTATGAAATACATGGTTATAACCACACCCTTGGTAATGAAGCAGGCGTGGCACATTTTTAAAGGATGTTTCACAACAGACAGACGTACATGCGACATGTCAGGACATGGATTTGCATAGAGAAAACAGCACCAGTGTTCATTTTGGCACAGGAATTAGGGCTACTTTAGTTTTAGTGCAAGTTTAGTCATTTATTTATTGTTATTTTTAGTCAGCAAAGGCTGATGATAGTCTAACTTTCCTGTGACATTTTAGTCTAATTTCTGTCCAGCATTTTTAATAGGCTATTTGTATCCTCTAAGCATTTTGAGACTACAGCTGTTCGCCTTCTTTGTTGTGTACAGTTACCATGGTTACATGTGTTGTTCTCATCTATCGCGAGGTTAGTGGAAAAGGCTTTGTTCACACTGTGTCCATGTGCTTCTGCACTGCACAGTGATTCAGAAGATGGATTATACACACATTTGAACTAAAATAGTGGAGAGGAGAAGCTAAATTGTCAGATAATATTAATAGCCTACAGTTATATTCTGTTTAGATATAGACATGAATCCTGGAATTTACTCCTTTTGATAGCCACACAAAAACATAGCTGACTGAAACGATCCTCATCCACAGCACTGATAGCTTGCATCTTCTAAGCTTTTATAGGCTATTAGGCATATTTTAGTTTACAAATTTGTTACTTCCAAGAACCAGCAATGGCAGAAGCGTCTGTGCGACAGGTCAAGCAGCTAAATCAAATTTTGAACATGAGATAGGCTATTTTGGGCTGCAAATGAAAGTGCTCTACTACAACCCCAAATCAGACAAATATGGGACAGTATGTAAATTCAAAATAGAAACTGAAAACTGTGATTTGTAAAATCATCTGTGTCCTGTATTACATTGATGACAATACAGCAGCACTTTATTTGATGTGATACCTCATCAACTGTATTCTTTGTTCAAAATAAACACATTTCAATTCTGATGCCTGCACTGTGCCAAAAGGAAGCTCTATGTCAACAGTGTCCAGAAGCACAGTCGACTCCTTTGGGCTCAGAGGCATCTGGGACAGACCATCACACAGTGGATTTGTGTATTGTGGTCAGATGCATCAATATTTAAGGTCTTTTTTGGAAAGAATGAACCCTGTGTGCATCGGACCAAAGATGTAAAGGACCATCCATACTGTTACCAGCAACAAGTCAAAAAGCCAGGGTCTGTCATGGTCTGGGGTTGTGTCAGTGCCCTTGGTAAAGGTAACTTACATGTCTGTGATGGCTTTATTAATGCTGAAAAATACAGATAGATTTTGCAGCAACATATGCTCCCTTCAAGATGATATCTTTTCCAGGGACACCCCTGGAACAAAGAATAAAATTGATGAGGTGTCACATCAAATAATGTGCTGTTGTATTGTTTGCAATGCAATACAGGACACAAATGATTTACAAATCACTATTTTCAGTTTTAATTTTGATTTTACATGCCGTCCCAAATTTTTTGATTTAGGGTTGTAATCAGAGGCCCCAGTTTGTGATGCAAACAAAGCTTTGCATTGAAGTCCATGTGACCATCCTTGGTATAAAATGTAAAGTAGACTATTTCTTCATAGTTCTTAATTTACTCGTTGCTGTTATAGTCTTGTTTTCTTAATGAAAAATAAGCAAAGGAATATTTTATTGATGAAATTAACACCAAACAACATAAGCAAAACAGCTGAGGAAAACAAATTATGTCTTTATTCACAACCCACAAAAGCCCCAAATCCGTGATATGTTTCTAAAATGTAGCCATTAAAATTAGCCTAATGCCTTATAGCCTTATAGTTCATTATGGTTCATGCGTGGTATCTACTACATTTCCCATGATTCCACAAACCGGAACGGGAAGCATAGAGCGGAAGCATGCGGAGGTAAATACAACTGTGTTATTTATCATATAGCCATTTAAACCAAACGGATTTAGTTTTAGATACTGGGTTGACTCCGTGTTACCAGAAAATACCCGTTAAAGCAGTTACGTACTTTTTTGGTCAGTCATTCTGTTTACCTCAGGTACGGATGCGTTGTCACTGAGATAGCTACAGATGCTACTGTGGTGTAAATAGTTTGGTATTCATACATTCGACAATTCTCTATAACTCAAATCATATTTCAGTAACTCCTGAATAACTTTTAAGAGGCATCGTCGTCACCAGACTTGTTTTGTAATAACGTTACTGTAGAAAGTGTACTGATTTCGCCCAGGTCAAATTTCATACCTACGACTATTAAGCATAAAGTTAACGTCAGTTGTTACTTTTAAAAACCCTGCGGAAATCAAGGACCACAGGGAAAACGCCTGGCCGAAGTTAGGTATTTTGTGTAGCTTGCATACAGTGTAGCTTAAAGGTGTGTGTGGTCTGTTTATTTTCTCACAGACATATTTTGTTCTCTATGTTTTTTAAAATACATTCCATGTTCATCCTAGACGCCAAAATAACACGCACAACCCATTTTAAAAGATTTGAATCATGCAATATGAACTAATGAGACATTACACCCCGTTTTTCCAGTAGCTTCGTCACATTTTGTCTTAAACACTTAAAAGCAGAGATTTTTATTAGGACACAACCCTTTGTGCACAACCTTCACTTGTTGCAAAAATCTTACAGCATGCACATGTAAGGTAAAACACCATGTATTGTTCCAATAGCTTCATCATATTTTCTCTGAGACACTTCAAATTAATGTTACATTCAACCCAACATTGTCCGGCTATACGCACAATGATCAGTTGTTAGACAAATGTCATGCATTATGGCCCAATGAGCTATTACAGCCTGTTTTTTCTCAATAGATAGATGCTCTAGGATTAGTTCCAGACAGGTCAGAGCTGAGTTACTAATAAATGCTTAGAATGTTTTCAAAAAAATCACTGCTAGGTTTTGATATCAGCTATCCTTGGCAACATCAAAAGTAATGTATTTATTAGCTTTCCTGCATAACTGCTGTTTGCTTCTTACGTCTTAAAGTATGTGCTGTATTTTTGGGAGCTCCATGACAGTTAAGTTGTGGTACTGCAAGTCAGTTTTAAAATGTGTTTACAAAATGAAAACTGTAATACTGTCACCTGAAAGTAACATTATATTTATGGTGGTGGTTATGTCCTTGTATACTGTCCACTGCTTATCTAAATCTTGTCTTTCTGTGTCAAATCTGTCAGGGTGAGCCGGCAATCCTGTGAGGATGGCCCTCTACTGGAGGAGCAGGAGACAGAGGGCCAGCGGCAGCTGCAAAGCCTCCTTCTGCAGCAGCTCTACACTGAAGTTGACATCGACCGGTCAGAAACTGTTTGTTTGTATTTGCAGAAGATTGGTTTTCCATAAATTATGATGTGATAATATGTGGAGAAAATAATGTGCAAACCTTCACAGTCAATTCTTGACAATACACTATGGAAACATCAAATTAATGAATGGTACAGCATTGATTTACAGTCCAGCCTGGTTTTAATTCCGTGCTGCCCACTAGCCACATTTTCTGTACCGCCAGCCAACTAGACTTCTCTTCAGTGCTGAAATACTAATTGCAAAAATATACCACCATGTAATCTCCTGTCTGCCCTTATCATTAAATAGCATCTGTGCTGTAATACATTTCACAAAAAAATACCAAACAAGCAAAAATATAATAAAACTTACAGCTATCGAGCCAAAAATCTCACACTTGATAACTTGTCTTGAAAGCACCAAAAAAAATCTCACTAAGCTATTTGAAGACTATAAACTCAGTAGGATGCTCCAGTGGACCTAGGTCAGCTTGTTGAGCCCAGAACTCGAACTAAACATGGTGAAGCATCTTTTGGTTGTTATGCTTCATATACTTGGAATAAACTGCCAACAGTTCTTAAATGTGCTTATAATGTAGACATTTTTAAATCTAGATTAATAACACTTTTACTTCCATGTGCGTATGGTTGAGTAATAATACTCGTGATTTACTTTTAATATATTCCTCTTTTTTAAGTCAATGTATTTTATTGTTTGTCTTATTATTTTTAATGCATCCGTTTGTAAGTACTGAGTTTGATTATTTTATAGTTTTGTTTTTTTTTTGTAAAGCACATTGGTTACTTTTGGGTAGGAAATGTGCTATATAAATACATTTGCCTTGCTTTGAATTACAGACATTTAATTGTGTATAGCATGTTGTACAGTATGTGTGACTGTGAAGTAGATGGTCCACCTGTGTGGCTCTGTTTCCACCAAAATGTTTGTCCCATGTTTTGTCATTCAAATCAAATGGCAAATTATGGTGAACCTCTTACTGGGTGCATTTACTGAATTACAATAAATGCACATTTAAAACAGAGGACCAAACCAGCCTGTGTGTCCGTATATAGCTCGGTGGGAAAAGAAAGTGGTGTCTGTAGCTGTATTCCCACAAGAGCTCTTTTTGCTGTCCAAAAGAAATCCCTGTTATTTTGACCGGCTTTAAAAAACACGGCCATCAAATGCTCTTGTGTTCTTTGCACAGTGTCCCACGGAGCAGCCTGGAGGATTTTCTATGTACAATGTGCAGGGCTGCAGAGTTTTACTCAGCTGTCTTTTTATTAGTTTTTTTTTTTTTTATTGTAAAATGTCAGAAACAACATTTAGGCCTCATCACTTTGAACTTGTCAGTTTAAAGTCTTTGGTAGCACTGCTTTTGTTGGAGCTACCAGTGAATCCTCTACATGTCTTGTACACGTGCAGTCACAGAATAATTCTGTCTTACAGATGTGTAGCCAAGAAGCAGTGCTTCGCCCCGGCGGCACTTTATCTGCCGTTTGGAGAGCAGGCAGCTGGAGTGAGGAGCCTGTCCCAGTTCCAGGCCCTGCAGGACGGGGAGAAGGAGCTGGCTAGCTTGCGGGAACTGGGCCTCACTGATGCCGAGATCAAGCTGTGGCAGAGTAGAGATGCACCAGCGGCACTAGAGAAGGTAAAACCTACTGGACACAGAGAGGATGCTTAGAACAGGAGTTTAATTCTTGGTCCTGTATGTGGGGAGTTTGCTGTGTGCAGTCTCTGCAAACAGTTTCAGGTCACATCATTTGGAAACTCGGAGCTATAAATGATGAATGTCCATTGTTTCCTTGTCTTTTACTGCACTGCATACTTGGAAGTGTGAGGTCCTAAAAATACTTGATTTTCATTGTGAGTGTGTGAACAACAGATGAATGAGACATCCAAATGCAAACCTTTATATGTGAGTCAGATTAACACGTAGGCCATATCAAACCTCTATTTTTGATGTAACACTGATGTACATACTACAGATAAACCTCAACTAGCAAACTATTGTCTGAGCCTGATTTTGTGCCCACGCAGTCCCATGGTGTGTGCGCAGCTCCAGGTGTGAAACACCAGCGCCTGCAGGTGATCAGGGACAAGATTGAAGCCAGGGCAGATCTCCTGTGTCGTCCACAGCGATTCACAGCAAGCCGGCCGCTGTCACGGAGAGAGATGGAGATTGAACAGGCTCTGTTCCAGGGAAATGACCGCCAGGGTTTCCTCACGGCGCTTTACCATCGAGGTACGAGGTGTAAGGAGAGACATCAGGATACCTATATATGCTGTGAGAGAGCATAACACCAAACCAGAGGTGAAATGATAAGAGAAATCAGAAAGAAATATCTGCTGAGGAGATTCATTAATCCTAAAAATCATATAAAAATAACTCGCCTTCAAACCTAAAAGAAGCACAAGAAAAAAGAACAGGCCATTCAGACAATTACACTGAATGAGTTTCTTACTTAGAGCAAGTTTGAAACTCTTAACAGAAGAGACAGTTTCCTGAACACCCGCTTTAGAATGGTTTCTAGAAAGGTGAGATGTTTTCTGCATCCCTGGGCTTGGACTACAGCTTTTGTACATCTTCATTTCTTCATGTAATTGCCAGTGATGACCACTTGTCGTTGGCCTGTCTTTTGAAAGGTTTTGAATTTAATACATTTTATGATTGGTCTAATTCTCCCAACGTAAGGTTTACATTGCAAACTGTGATCCTGGATTGATCACATAAGTTAGAGAAGTTAAGATGAGCAGAGCAACAGAGGGTACAGTAGCAGGAAGAATAAGTCACATGTTGTATTATCTGCCACAGATGAAGATAAGCAGGAGGGCCAGCAGGGGGCTTCATCCTCTGATCCACTGGACTCTCTCTACAGAGATGTTCTCAGCAAGGAGAGAAAACAAGCTTCACTACAGGACTCTGAGGGAGAAACAGCTGCAGTGTCGCACCTGTCTACACACAGAGCCATAACTGACCAATCACAAAACTCACAGAGAGACAATGACCAATCAGAAGACACCACTGAGCATGGAACTGGCTCATCAGGCCAGCCAGAGTCAAGTTCGGACATCTCAGAGCAGCAGCACGCTCAGGACAGAGCAAGGCATCAGCAATTAGCCGTTCCAACAAAGATAATTATCAGCCAGCCAATCGGCAGTCTGTGTGGAGCGCTGAAGGCGGGACCAGGGAGGCCGCTGACCGTCACGGGAGAAATTGAGGCAATTACAGATGAAGAAATCCTGAGGAACCGTGAATCAGAGGAAGGGATCCGGAGCATCCCGAGATTCCGAAATTATCAGCCAGGAAAACCTTCCAAGGTATCAGCAGCTACATCTATTAGTCACAAAGTGTGGTCAGTGTGTACTCCATTTGTTTTAGGTTAGCCACACACAATTTTTATTTAAAGAATATTACTTCCCACTCAAACCAGTTTAGAGCTTTTAAATTAGTTTTAATATATATGTAAAAAGAAGATCATTTTAAAAATGCTCTCAGCACTTCCCTCCAGAAATACACCTTTCTCTTTAGAATGTGGTATATTTATTTAACAGCAAAGTATATTCTTTAATTTTACATCCAGTTTTTATGACAGGTGATATCTCTATGGACTGTGCACAGTATATAAACATAAACTGCAGCATTTAATCAAACTAAGACTGCTCCTTTGACAAATTAAAATTCAATAACATTCCTCAGAGGAATAACATTAGAGATACAGTGCTTATCTCCTAAAATGAGATCTCAAATTTACAACCTTTTGCAGGTTGAGAACCACTGACTCATAAACTGGATTAGATTCAGTCTGTCAAAAGAAATGAGTTGTTTTTTTTTTACTGTGGCTCCAAACAAAGCACAGCTTCCCCATAATGTCAGATAGCAGTCAGAAGAATAGTTAAACATTTTAGTAAACGTGGTCATTTGCTTTCTTTTAAGTGGTGAGATAAGAAGATTGATAGAATTTCATATCTGTGCTATGACCTCACCTCTCAAAAAACCACAGTGGGAGAAGATGTGCTGTTGTGAGTGGACAGACCTGAACAATGAATGTCTGCAGTGACTCATGGCTGATTTTGTTTTCATGTGATTCACTGTAGGTGCTGTGTGTGAAGAACCTTAGTGCACAGGCGTCAGTGGCCCAACTGGTGGCGCTGTTCTCTAGGTTCGAGTCTGAGAATGGGCCCCCAGTCCTTTATCGCCTGCTGACTGGGAGGATGAAGGGTCAGGCCTTCATCACTCTGCTAGGTGAGAGCTGGCACTGATGGCCACAAAGTGACCGACAGACCAATCAGGCAACATTTCCATCCCTAGAGCCACACTTCTAACTCTGATAAATACATGTACAAATAAACTAAGCTGGGTACTTTACACATCATGTGTATTTGCTTTCTCTTGGCAGATGCTGAAACAGCCCAGAAAGCCTTGCAGCTGGTCCATGGATACCGGTTGCTAGGGAAACCTTTGGTAGTTGAGTTTGGTCGTGAGCGCCAGGAAGAGGAGCAACAGAAGAAAAAGAAAGTGGAGGATGAGGATAAATAAAATAAAAACAAAATATGTTTATTCATGACAACAACATGGAAAAACAGGTTGAGATGGATGTGACTGTATATGGCATGCTATTTCTACTTATTTAATAAGTTTGGATATTTTTTTTCACATAGTCTATTTCTTCCATCTTCTGTCATGTACTTAAAGGTTCATTCTGTGTAATATACTCCATGATTTGAATTTTTATATATCTCATGCTATATATCTTCAGTGTTAAATGGGCATATTTTGCCCATTTTTGTAAGCCATACATTAATACATAAATTTTAAGTTTCAGACCAGGGAGCCTTAATAATTTTACAAAATATGTCAATTTAAACACTTTTTTCTCCAAGCATTTTATCAAGTAATAATAATTGTATATCAGTTATTATTATTTACAATGTGTAAATGTTTTTCTTTTTGTTTTCTTTATATTGCCTGATTTTTATCACAGTCTCTCCAACAATGATGCATGATTGGCTGAGCAGTGATCAGTAAAGCCAGGCATGTACATCTTTATATCAGAGGGATGTATTGAGAGCATCTGCTATTACAAATAAATGTCAGATTTACTTGTTTGGTTTTGTCAAAACACTGCAAAATAGACTTAATGTGCATTTTTCATTGGCCTTGGTACACAATGACTTAAAGTCAGTCTGCATGTTAATCACACAACACTGCAGTTCAATATTGGGGTTGACTGAAATGCTTTTGTAGTGACTCCTGTTTAAATTCACTGTTATTCTGCTCTTGGACACCAGGTGGAGCCATTCAGTCGTTAGGAACAACAGTTTGGTGATTTCTTTTTTTTTAAGGAATAATTTTAGCCTTGGCTAGCAGCATTATGTTAATTTTCCATGTTATTGTGGTCTAATGTGGTCTAAAATTCTCAGTTAATTCAATACCCAAACCCAAAAATAACAGTCCTTTATCATTGAGTGTTATTACTCAGTCTACTATCTAAATAGTACATTAGGGAGAAAGAAATGTTGACTCTGTTGATTGTACAGACTATCTGTGACAAAAGGTGCTCAGGGTCATCTGCTGTATGTTTTTGAGATGTGTGTCTTTCCCACAGCTTTAATGTGTGTCCCTAGTCCAGTTATCTATGGTATTCTTTGGGTCCAGAAAAATGCTCACACTTAGTGGGTGTAACTGTGATTTTAAATACTTAATTTATTTTTGTCTGAGGCCATGATACATGTTGTAAGTACACTGACTGATATGTTATAAATGTGTTTTGTGCAGTTCCTCTGGGCTCACTGCCTGTTATGTGCACCATAATAACAGACACACACTGTGATACAAAGTCTGATTGTGCACCACAACGTGTTGCTCATGTTTAGTCAGATCCTGGAAACACAAAATAAACATTGAACATTGAAAACAAAGTGTTCCAAGCTGCCAAGCTGACCTAGTTTTCCTGTGAATTTTGGTCACACTGTCCACCTGCTAGTCAAGTTGAAATTGCATATTGATTTGACTAAAGTAGTATCTTTGTTTGTGTAGGCTTGTTTGTGTCGATCATTTGTTTGCCTTCAGTTCAGGGCTGCGATCTTTTTCCCGTTCCACATTGTAAAAACGTGAAACGTCCACAGTCTTTGTATGATATCCACTACTCCATTGAAAGGCCAGTTCCTTGTGTGTTTATACTTTAAATTTGGATTTTAAGGCAATTCTGAACAATAACAAAATGCAGAGCAATTCAAATATTTTTTTAACAGAAACCTTTTAAGATTAAAAGGTTTAGTAGGTTGAGCAGAGAAGTAACACTTAACATTTCAAACTCTGGTGTAACTAATAAAATGCTGGATATCTCTCATGTTTACTAGGGCACATAAATGGAGATAATATAAATTATCTGAAGTCCAGGAACATAACCTTGCCCGAACTATGCCCCTTCCTTTTCTGCACTGTTTAAGCTCTCAGACCATATATGGGTCTGCCAGTGCCCAAGAGCAGCTCAGATCTCTTCAGCCTTGCCACACAACCACAACGTACATAAACATGCATTCTTCCCTTCACCACCTTCATACTTAGTGAGGGCAGGTCCCTGCTAGTGAATAATAAATGTGCCAGTACTTTTATTGGTGTGACAGGTCAAAGCATTTGCACCTGTCAGTGGTACACATTCACTCATTCATGGTTTTAAACACAGGGTTAGAAAAAAATTGTTCAACCAAGAGTAAGAAAAGGTTATTATTTATTTCCCCTCCAAAAAAGAAATAAACAAAAAACATTTGACTTGTTTTATGTACTGGAAATGCATCCCTAAAAATCAGCAGAGAAACAGAATGGTGCAAAACATCAGTCATCATGAACAATCCACTGAGAGATCAATAATCCTTGAATAGTATTAATGTCTTGTGGCAGGAAGGGTTTCCCCTTTTGGGCAGTGTATCCCAGACTGTGAAGCACATTTTTCTCCAACCTGTCATATTCAATCATTTTTGCAGATGCATAGATCCTCATATGAGTAGAGAAGTGAAAATATTTCAGCTTTCAAATACTAAATCGAATGTTAACACACATTTCACATACAAATAGTAAGGCAGAATGTTAATTAATAGAAACAACTTTGGAAAGTTCTTTGAATTATTATCATTGTATTTAGCAAACATTTCAAAAAGAAATGTTAGCTAAAGAAATGTTAGTCATAGACTGAAGAAAGGTCATAAACACATTGAGGCAAACCCGGTTCTTGTGATACAGTTGACTCATTTCTCACTTTTATGTTGTGGATTTAATGTGTCTTGTTGCTTCATTAAGCTTATAATGACCATATTTGATTAAATTCAATATATTAATACATTTAATTGAACGCAAGTGGTCAGGAAGCAATTTTTAAAGATGTGATGGAGTGATTGTAGTCTTATACATATCCTGTAATGTCGTATCCTGCTACCGTGGGCTTCTTAGCTCCCTGGACTTCATGGATACTTGAGTGAGAGCTGCCGCTAGTATTGCGGACCAGTGTCTGCACCCTGCTGGTCGTGTTGATGCCCCCTACCGGCATGGTGGGATTGCGGTAGGTCTGTGAGGTTGCCCGTACCCTTGTGCCCAGCGCACTGCTTCCTACTGGATATGGATACCCTCCACCATGATGTCTCCCACGCCCACCTTCGTACTCCTCACAGCATGATACACACAGTATCCCTCCTCCCAGTATGGAGATGAGTGCTGATGCAAGGCCAACATACAGGCACCACCCAAGCTCATGCTTCATGCTGACAGGTATGTTTGGATTGTAAAAGTTCTGGACCACCTCATGTGTAGTCCAAGCCATAGGTATGAGTGACAGGAAACCTGCAACAAGGAAGAAGCCCCCACCAGCACCAGCCACACGACTCTTAACTGCGCCTGCACCCTCCAGGCACAGAGTGCACTGCATTCCCAGAACGGCTATGGCAGTGGCAAAAATAGACAGCACAATGGAGATCACCATGAGGGCACGAGAGGCTTGCAGGTCAGAGGGCAGTGCCAGCATAGAGTTGTAGGTCTCACACTGGAAGGCCCCAGTACTCTGGTAGACACACTCCATCCACAGGCCCCTCATGGTGTCCACAGCTGTGACAATGTTTGAGCCGATGTGGGAAGAAGTCTGCCAGTACGGTAGCACTGTGGTGACCAGAGTACCCAGCATCCCCAGCAGGCCCAGAAAGAAGCCCATGAGCTCCAGAGCTGCTGATGCCATGGCCACAGCTGTGATGGAGGAGATCCAAAAGCAAACAAAAAGCAACCCAGAAGTCACAGTCATTTGTCTATAGCAGATGGATGGAGTTTATATAGTATTTCATTATTAACATTCTCATTTTTTGCCTTGCAAATAGCATTTTACTATTACTGTTTACTTTTTTATATGGTTGCCTGCCAGAATCCACCAGTCAAGTGAATTAACCCTTATTTCTATATGTACAATTTTATTGTCAATTCACGGTATTTTGATACAACTTAAATGCTCTAGTGTTAATCCTGTACCATCCAACTAATATAACATGAATGCAGCATTAGTAAATAACTTCATAATAGTTGGTTTTAAATAAGCTTGACTGCTTCCATCAAGAAGTGACTACCACAAACAGTGGCTAAATATAACCCATCTGGAAATGACCATTGACTAGCTAATGAAAATATATTATGCTCTATGCAGGCCTATCAAAATTTTGATAGAATAAACATGCTTACCTTAACTAAATATTACATCACATGTATGAATTGTATTTATTTATCTTTTTTTTTATGAATATTGTACATTACCCTGTGTTCTGATTATATGTTTTTGCAAGATAAAGGAAGTGTTTGTTATCAAGCTAACAAGCTATGATTAGCTAAAACTAGAAGTAGGCTATCCATTTCTATTTATTTCCTTGTTTTTAATTCTCACTTTCTTTATGTTTTATTTATTAGTTGTTCGCTAACATGTGATACCACATGCAAACAAATGCTAGCTAACTCAACTTAATTACTGAAAATACATTTTTATTTTGATGTCACGTTCAGTGGAAGTGATGTATTTGCAGCTACAGTATGTTGCTGCTAGCTTTTTTATTCTTAGCTTCATTTGCCAAGTGAACATTGTGGGTCTCAGAAATTTCCATTTCTCTGATGTGAAATCACAACTAGAGCTGATATGATAGCATTGTCTCAATGTTCTGTTTGTAATTATAGTCTGTATGACCTGATATGAACATGGCATCAATCTGTCGCTAACCTAGTTGCTTTTGTGGCCAAATCTTAGAACAGACAATCAAATACTACTTTGTCTCAGCACAAACCACACAGGCTTACTTATAAAATAGTTGGTATCAACAACAAATGAACATCAAAATCTCATTAAAATGATTTTTACCGTGGATTATTAAATCACCATTGCAAATGCTGGTAAAATACTGTATAGGTTGCATGCTTACAGCATATATTGTGTGGATATGTTTGTTATATTACTCTATATATTGCAGCCTGTTTTTGCTGTGTCTTGGTGCTGTTTTTGTAATATTTCATTATTTTCCAGATTGTACCTTGGATTCGCAGTGATTTTGACCTGTGCAGCCTTGGCTTCCTAACTCCGTTAACTCAGCAGTCTCATGATGATTTGAAAACTTGAGAGCTCAGTGCCAGACGCCATTTAAACGCTGCTAATTGGGATTCAAGCCGATACATCAATCTTTCTTATAGCATAACTGTATTAATACAAATTTAAAGCCCTTTTCCATCTTGTGTCTAGCTTAATCAAATACAGAAGGCTACTATGTGCCACAAACACACACACACACACATAATCCACTTTCATGCTTTACCTGAGACTGCCGCAGGTTGTGAAAGAGCCAGGCACCGGACTGGTTGTGGATTTGATAATGATCGTTTGCTGCAGGAGCTGAAATTGCAGCTGAAGCAAAGGGTGAGGAGGTAGAGGATGAAGACGACACAGTAGAGTCTGCAGGCTATATAGACTGTAGTCACCACTGGTATTTCTGTTGAATGTGCTTCTGCTTGTCGAGTAGAAAAAAAAAAGTTTTCTTTTGTGTCTTTTTTTTTCTTGCTCTATCAGAGTCTGACTGCTTCCTCAGACCTTGACACAGTCGCAGCGGTTGTGCTGCTGCTGTACTTTTAAATGGCACTTACTCTACTGGCTACACAGGACAAAGGGAGCCAAAATACACTTTCAGAACAAGTGCTGATTAAGAAAAAATATAATCCTTTGAGTTCAGTATTTTGCCTGTTTCCACTTAAAATCCCATTTATGCAGGGCAACAGACACAGTTCCTGCACGTCGTCTCTCTCTGTTACCATCCCTTGTCTCTGTCTTGGCGGGATGTTCTTTTGTCTTTGTTTGAGTGCGAGATCTGTGTCCCTCAACCAGACCTTCACCTCCTGTCATGTACACATGCAGTGACACCGAGACCTCTGACAGTGACACACACATCCCCTCTGCCACATGGGTTAATCATTCTCTCACTGGCCATTTCGCCATAACAAACTTTTATTTCATCATTGGAAGCAGCTCAGTCCAAAAGCCAGATCTTCAGCAGACCCCTGTAATAGAATCAATATTTCAGGATGTCAGTTTTCTGTACAGTTGACTACAATTTGTGTAATTAAGCAAAAGGATTATTGATACACACTGGAATTCTATTTTGGGGAAAAAACCCTCAAAATACACTTATGTTTTCATGTTATTGGAAAAATGCAAAAATTCCCCAAACTGCTTGTGAGCATTTTATGTATTTTAAGAAATGATCCACCCTGAAGCAGGTGAAAGGACTAAGGACTATTTAATTTGTTTTTATATTAATTAGATTTGATTAATTTTCCCCTCACAGGGGTTAACACAGACATTGCTGCAGTGCAACAACTCACCAGTACACTTAAGGATTTTTCAGTTTTCATCCAGAGCACAAAACTTGTAGCAGGTCCACACACCCAAATCTTTTTCTTTCCTAATGTTCTTCTAGCATGTACAGTAAAAGCAGAATGGGACCTTTTGACTATGCCTTCTTCACTGTGCAGCGACTTTACAAGTGATCAAGCCTTATAATCAGACTGAATTGACATTTACGGTAAAACTACTACTTTAATACTAGGTACTATTTGAATCATTGAACAAACCATGTGAACATGTGGGCAGTGACTCTGAGATCTGAATCTGGTGTTTGTGGGCTGGGGTTTTACAAGCACAAATGTTTGATTTTGATGTGTTTTCACATATAGTGTAGCAGGGAAGCCCGTCGACAAGCCAGTCTCCTAAAACTTGCCATTAACTAATTTAATGAATAACATGTTTCTAGCAGATTTTTTACTTCTGATCTCCCCTGTAATTACTGGATCTTTTTACAGCACATTAACCGAACAGCTGTTATGGGGGTGAAGCTATCAGGTAATAATGCCTCCCGCTACAGATTTAAGTCTAGGAACAACAGTGGTCGATACCAAGGATGCCAGAGTCTCATCTCTAGGCAGGACTTTAGCAAGGATTTTACAAATACTGAGGACAGATGTCCAAAGTTCCCTGAGTACAACCCACAGCTCCTCTAACAAAGACCTTTTTGACTAACTACAAAAAATAAAAATGATCTGGCCCTTTCACTTTTTTCTTATTCTATTCATTAACTTAAAAGTCTTCTTCTTTTTACTGCAAATAATTTAAATACTACAAAGACTTGCATACCTACGATTCTTATGGAGAAATACTAAATGCATTTATGGAAGTTAATTTAATTAAAGCAGGAAATAAATAATGTGAGATGGAATACTCATTTGTGAATGGAATAGCAGAATTCAATTTAAAAGAATGAATTTTTGCAATTCTATTTAAAATTCAGTTATTAATTTATAATATAAACCCATAATTAGATATATGAATGGGTGTTTATTTATTGATTTACTTTTTAGTTTATTAATATATCATTTCTGCAAATGGTTATCCCTAAATTTCATTGATCAGTTTTTATTATAATTAAGATATCAAGAATTATTTCGATGGCACCTTTCAGACTCCATAGAAAGCTATTTTTACCCTGGCATAATATACTGTGACTTTACAGCTAATTTAAGATGACAACACACTTGGCTGCTGCTTGCACATTGTCATCCATCAAACGTTTGCTGAGGTGTCAATTTGAAAAGTACTGGTGCTGAGAGCAAAACAAAACATTAAATCATAAAAAACAATAATACATACCATGTCAGTATATCTCCAGATGACAGGCAAGACTTGTCCTTCCTGGTTTGTCAATGACGGTGCCATGTACACAGTTTACATGTGCCATCAGAGTGTGTATCACTGTCAGTAGTTAGTGTCACCCCATTTGTTACTGATCTGGTCTTGAAGCTTGAGCCTTTGGTTTCTAATCCCTCCAACCGGCCCTCACATGGCAGCAGCATCTTAATGGGATTAACATGTAATCCGGTCACTTCCCCTATGAAGCAGACTTGTTACTGACTGGTGGTCATTTACTGTGAATAAATCAATGAAAGCAAAGTAGAATGTCATGGTAATCCTATTTCTTTGCAGAACATTCCAACACCTGTTGTTATAAGTCTCCACTCTTCTCTTCTATTCAGCCACAAGAACATGAGGTTTAATGCTAAGACATAAAAAGGCCTATAGGTCACAGTCTGTGTTGTCTTTCATCCGACAGGTGTAGGCCGGTCAAGATGTTCCACACTACAGTGGGAGAATCTTTTTTATTTTGAGTAGGCCTTGTGTATGGTCATGTTGAAACAGGAAAGCCCCTTTCCCAAACTAGAAACAATGTCCAGTCTAAAATATCACTGTAAATTGTGGCAGTAAAAGAATAAGTTAACAGTTTTTCAAATCTCACTTTAAAACTCAAAAATATGAACAGGGAGTCCATGTGAACACTGATAAAGATTTTGTTTGCTGTACCTTCTGTTCCTACTGGACATTAACAGATACAGTACCTTCCTAATGTGCCTCTAACAGAAGCATCATGGGCCAAATCAGGGGAGTATCCAAAGTTACAAAGTTTTTAGGACATAATAAATAATAATAATAATTTATTTGTTTATATAGCACTTTACAACACCGAAAGGAGCTCAAAGTGCTTCACAATAAAACAGAGATAAAACAAAGCATGCCAAAAATATGTAAACAAACAAAAGAAAAGTTAGCATTGCACAAATTTAAAACAACGATATAATTCCCTTTTTATTACTATCCCTCCCCACTACAGCTGAAATGTAAAAACACTGTTCAGGGAAACAAAGAAATTACTTTATACTGAAAAGAAGATGTTCACTTGAATTAACTTACTAAGGAGACAAAATTGTTGCACATGTGACAAATGTTGAGAAAAGGCGCCATATTTGTGCCATTTCATCACAGCTCCTAAGTGACTACTACAGCGAGTCAGAGTTAAAATCAACTAAAATGAAACAAAATCTATACAATTTATATACAGGAACTTACAGTATGTGGAGAGCACTGACTAACCTGTTGGTCCAAAAGCTAACATAGGTGTTCAGCTAAGTGAAGATCTGGTGAGTGCGAAGGCCACTGCAGATGATTTCTATAATTTTCATGCAAACCATTCAGTGACCCCTCGAGCCCTGTGGATGGGGGGATTGTCATCCCGGATGAAACCACATGTTTATTCAGGTTCTTCCTTTGTCACTGTCGGTATGTGGTTGCTTTACAGACCTTCGGCTCCCTCTAGTGGTCAATAGAAAAACTGCAGAAAGAGCAGCGCCTTTCACATTACATATTAAACCACTATGCTGTCTGTAATAAGGTAAAGACCAAATTACATGTCATATTAAAACAAGAATGTGCAGACAGTAATAAAGCACTTTTGTGGTTCTTCATTAGATTTTTGACAGAAAAGGCAGCAGACTAAATTTAGCCACTACATATACAAGTTTACAATGCAATGAATAGAATTATTCTGCCAGAAAATACAATTATGTCATTTAGAGTAAAAGTATAAGATGAGATACGATATAAGAAACTGTATGGGTCACATCACAATTTCTTTATATGTATTACAAAAAGAACAAAGATATGCAACAACCCCATATGGTGCGATATAGGAATTCACCAAATAAGTATAGGCAAGTGCAGGATTTTCAGATGTATTTATCCAGGTTTAATTTTTAATATCAGCCCATATAAGGTCTCGTGTGAACAGGTCCAAGATTTCCACAGTGCCTGACATTTATGTAAAATATACTGTAGGCTAATGCAAACTCCATGGAAGAGCTGTTACTTTAAAGCAAATAGCACAACTTTTACAGTGTAGTCGCAATGACCGCTGACACGAGTACAGCAGCAGGGGGCTCTGTCTGGCGGTACAGCTGTCAAATTTGGGCACTCCCCGGTGCACACATGCGGACCAATCCCAGCGTTTTTAAAGTCAACGTTTTAAATCCAGCCGGAAATAAAATATATGCAAATAAATCCGACCCCATCATTCTCAGGGTCAGAGAGATAGTGAGTGCCAGATAATCATTTTTTCCTATTGTATGGTTCTGTACCCCAACTCTACCTGCCCGTGGTCTCAGAAAACCCCAATAACACTTAAGGTTTCTGTGCTTAGTGCCAAACGTAGGCTACAGAGTAGTTTTACGTAGGTAAATTAATATATTATTGTGGAACATCAGAAAGTGTTTCATATCGGCATAGCACGTCATTCGTGTGGAATAATGACTTTTATATACAATAGGCGCACTGGTGAAAACAGAAAAGGAACACAATGAATCGCGCCATAAATGTGGCATATTATTACGAAAACATGTTGTCTTGTGGTTTTTATTGGTGCCGAATAGTAATAGGTGGCATGAGTGATTGGAAATGGTCTTGAGTCATGCTTGTGAGTCATGTGTTTTGACCGCGGAAGCAAGTCCCATCTTAAATCCCCATATTTTCAAACCGAGTACGTCGCGCACATGAGCTAGACTGGGCTACTCTCATTTTCCCCCAGGAGGCTCTGCTTTCCAGCCCCTTTGTTCAGTCTAGCCGGTGGGTTGAGTCAGAAGGAGGCTGTGCTAAGCCCACGGATCCATTCCACCGTGGGAACACAGACAAGAGCCAGAACAGGCCGAAACAAATATCTACGGTTATGCAGGAGTCCAGACCGAGATTGTTAGCGTCCTTAATCGGAGCCAGGCAACAGAAAAGTTGGTTTTGAGTGTTGCTGATGCTGCGTGTCGTTTCAGGAGCCGTGAAGACCTGCCAGTGTTCGGCTACCAGCACAACGATACGTGTCCATTATCTCCGGTCGCCGCTTGGTCCATCATCCTGAAAAAATGAACCGGCAGGCGGACTCCTAAGACATCGCCGGCCTATTGCTGACACCGTGCAGCGGTTGCCACCATCCACTGATCCACGCTGACTCTCCCTTTCAGTTTCTGCTCAGCATCCATATTTGCATCCCAGGGAGTGGCAACCACGAATCCCCCTTTTCTTGGCGAGAACCTGAAAGTTGGCCGGTTGTCGGACACTCCTCGGACGCTTTAATTTCACATAGAAATGTGAGTGTATTCCTGTATTTATGTGCTTTAAAGCAATTTTGGCCGGGAGGGACTCGGGGTTTAAGTGAAGGGCAGTCTGAAGCACGTTGCCGCAGTAGCTACAACAATGGATCAAACTGGCGGTGCGTTACGTTTGGTTTAGGTGCGCATTGTCATCCCAAAGATGTAATTCTGTTTTTACTGAACCCAGCTGTGGATTGGAAAATTAATTCAGGCATGTGCTATCAGAAAATCTGGCCAGCTAGGCGACACTCAGGGGCCTTATTTTTCAGTTAGTCATAGCAAAACCATCATTCTCGGCAGGTTTAATAGAGTTGATTGCTCTAAAATGAAAATACCCCTTTTTCATTTTCTGGATGTGAGTAAATAATATGATAATATGTCTGAAATGTGCTCGCTTCCTCTCCTAATAGTCAGTGTGTAGTTTAAAAGCCTTAGCCAGATGCCTACTGTTTATTATAGGCTGTAACAACATTACATCTGCTATAATTTCTGGGCCATGAGTTGTAGGCCATGCTCCACTTGGCCCTGTGCTCCGTGGGAATTGATAACTTGGCCAGTGAGAGAACATTTGAAGAAACTGGCTGTTTAAATGATATCTAAAATGAGTTATTGATAAAAAAAAAAAGGCCGAATAGTCTTATTGTAATGACATCACTTTAAGTGTACATTTGGATTTTAAGATGTTCAGTAGTTAACTTGGATAAAACCTATAAAAACAGTCAAACAACAAAGTTCAATACAAGATAAGACTTTATTAATCCCACAATAGAGAAGTTCCTGTAGCAATAGAGAGCAAACAACAAACACCATGAGGATCTCTGAAAAACAAATCAAAAATACGTAAGAACAAGACAAAATATAGTATTTAAGAGAAATCAAGAACAACAACATATGTGCAACAAAGACAGGTAAGCTGAAAACATGTCAGCTTTGCTCTGTAGAAGTTTTTCTAGGCTGCTGTACTTCAGTGTTTGGTTCATGATTAATGCGTTGCTCGGTGAGAAGCAGCTAAGGGCTCACCGTCCTGCCCAGCAGCACTACAACAGGAGTGTAACGGCTGTATCTCATGCCAAAAGCCCAAAGAAATGATTTCAGCGTTTGTTCCTGCTGCTGTTACCATTAAAGCTTTCTCCATTATCGGTGTCAGGTGGGGAATGGCATGGTGCTTACATGTAAACAAATCACAGTATTTTATCTTTTTTTTTATCTTGTCGTTGTAGTTAAGTAGCAGTGAAGACCAGACATATATAAGTGAAGCAGCACACAAATCATACTTTCTTTTATGCCAGCGGTTCCCAGTATTTTTAGTTTACTTGCAACCCCTTGTCACATTTTATGGCCTTGTGTTGACATGAGTTGCAAGGTGTTCGACCAAAAAATGGTCTTTCCTTCTCGGATTGTTTCATTTGAAAGATTTTCAGTAGCCCAAGGAGGGAAAAATATTTCCAAGTCATGGCCTAGGTTGTAAACTGCACAGATGTTATAAAGTCTCTGGAAAAATACCATTTCACTGTTTTGCTTTACTGTACCCATGGATGGATTATGACAGGCCTCTGGGCACAAACATGTAGGAGCCTGCTTATTATTCTGTTTATTGTTTCCATATGTGTCACTGTCTTATTCCCCCATTCTCATCCCCACAGCTAAACATGGAACGCAACAGCCACCTCTCTCTCATCTAGTGTCTGATACACAAGCCTTCATCACCCAGGGAGGAGCTCTCTTGTCCCTGTCGTCTCCCTGTTTCTGTAGAATGAATATGCTCAAGTCCAGCGGATTGAAAATCCCTGGCCGGGGGCCCAAGCATTCCAGCCCAGTGGGAAGGACCTCAGCGGGTGGAACATCTAGCCCTGTTGTCCCTAAAGACAGTAAGTTACTTCCTCTTCCTGACCTCTCTGGAAGATAAAAGGACTTTTTCTCTCAGTTCTTCTTATCACTAGAAGCAAAAAACACATTTATTTGTGTTAAAGACCCGTGAGAGCTCAGCTGAATTAGATGACGCACTCACCGAAGCTGGGGAGTATTTTCTTTAACCTCATCTTGCAGTGTATTTAGTTTTCAGCAGTGTGGATGGATACCACACTCCCTCCACTTAAAATAATCTATATACAAATAATAAACAATCAAGTTAGAAATGACCTGTTTTCTTTCTGTTATTTAAAGAGTGCTAAATGAAAATTGCACTTCTGTGGGTCAGGCAACTAGAAACATGAACCCACACACCCACACACGGTGTATTCATCCACAGTTGAAAATAGTCCCCAACAAATGCACTATGTGCATTGTTGAGCAAAGTTTGCCTTTTTCAATCAAGATACTTTGGAGACGAGTGCTAGAAATAGGGTAATACATTTTCAAAATACAAATCTGTTTTCACTTTATCATTGTGGAGCGTTGTGTATAGATTGATGAAATGAATCCATTTAAGATGAATCACAAACAACGCAATGTGGGTCTGAAAACCTTCTGTACTGACTATATAAGCATACATCCACTGAAAAACTGAGAACTAACTAAAAAATGTTTGAAAAACATTGACTCAGATTTACAGCTCCTGTCTGCACAAAGTAATCACAGCTGTTCTCACCATTACATGCGGCTGCAATGTGAGTTTAGCTCACAACGTCGCCATTGCTCCAGTTTCACACACGTTAATTTCTATTTCTGCTAAATTACAGCTTCACTCTCAGCTGCAGCGAAGGCAACAGAAGAATAGCCAGCCTTTGTCAATACTGATACTATGCTTGTTTCTCGTTAGCAGCAGTGTGTGTGGCAGGCCTTTTTGTTAGAGGCAGCTACAAGTGTATCGTGGTTCATGGTGACTGTGGAATTTTATGAAAGCGAGGGAAGAGTAAACAAAGCTATTCAAGTTGTTCAGACACAGGAAGTGTTGATTCCTACACTGTTTCTAATTACTTGACTGCACCAGCAATGTTCTTTAATATTATGTCAATAGCTTTTCTTAGTTTTAACTATCACAGGTGCAGGTCAAGCTGTGGAGAATAGTATAGTAACTGCTTGGAACTGACTTCTGTCCTACTCCAGTTTGGGTTTGTTTGAAAGTGCTCCCTTTGCATGCTGTGAATATTAAATTAAAGAGAGTTCTGATATCAGGAGGACTTTTAAACCTCTTAAAAACACAGTTTCAGCCTCCCAGAAATAAAACCTCTGCATATTTAAAGCTGCATCCTGAGTTTGACTGTTGAATATGTTTACACCTGTAGTGGATGTCGTTTGTGTTTAGAGGGCATAGCATCTCAAGTTGTGTCTGAAATCATCCTGAACTTGGCCCTTAAAGCTTCAAACAGCTGATTCCTTAGTGCTGCAAGCGCTGAAGCCTGTTGCCCAGGCTACACATCACTTTAATCTAAATCCTGTTAATCTTTAATGTGTCATATTGAAGCATGCAAACGTTAAAACTCATGGCAGACCATCAGTCTGCGCTTCAGAAATAACATAGCTGAGAGCAAGTTAGTCCAATACTTGAGCATTTCAACCACGTAGGAGCCTTTTTAAATCCAAACAACTCCTTTTATAGATATGAGGAATTTCCGATGTTATCGTGTCTGTTTTTCAGTTATCTGTTCAGTCAATCTTGCGGTTTTAATAGGAGAATCCTTTGGAGCCATGACTACAATGATTCATTCATTGTTTTCACGGTTATCCCTCTTGTTCCTTTATGTTGATTATAAAACACCGAGAAGATATCAGTGGGACAAAACCGGTGCCTCAGTGAGTACATGGAAGGATCGGTTTCCTGCCCCAGATAGTCTTAACACTAGCCCGACCTTGTACTCCAAAACCCAGCCCCCTGTTTGTTGGTTTTATCTGGGAAGACTGTGAGAAGGGGTCACTGTGTCGGAAGTTGGCAGAGTTTGCTAAATTTAAACTGTCTCAGCCTCTTAAGGAAGTTGTAGTCAAGGAGTCTCTCTTGTGATGCCACGTCTCCTGTGAACCTCAGAAGTTAGTTTCTCAACGGAAATAGCTCTGCTGAGGTTGCAGGGCTGTTGCTTTTTTTAAGATCTACAGGTTTTTCCAATAGCTTGATTCTCTGTTGTACACGGAGTTCTTGTATTTACTGCAACGTATAATGGAAATGTGTATAAATCCAGTGGTTGTTTGATTGTTTTCCACTTTTGGCACTGAATGATACTGCAGAAGACTGGAACGACAGCAGAGATGACATGTTTTTAATTTGGGCCCATCTGCTTTCGGCACATGAGAATCAGTGAACCTCCTTATTTTAAAAACCTTAAATCCTTCTCTAATGTCCAAAGTTAAAGCTGATGTTTGAAGAATTGCTAGGAGTTACAGTGAACATCTGGCCCAAGTTTTGTCTCTGTTCCAGTGTCTTGGTTTGTTCCTGTCAAAACATTTTTCAAAAGAACTGATCAATTGCCTACTTTTTTACTGTGTGGAAAGGCACCAAGAGTCAAGATTGTATTTCATTTTTGTTAATTATTCTCCATTCTTGTCCATTATTACTGTGCTTTTGGCAGAACTGCTTTTATGCAAGGCTGAAAATCTATTGATCAACATAAATGTCTTTTCCTATATTGGTGTTTCCAGAAGACTACACCTTCAAGCAATTATATATTCTATATTTCATGGTCTTTCAGTGACTCAACAATCCTCTAAGTTCAGTATTGCCATAAATCAGTCCTGGTCCACAGTGGTCTGAATCCATAATCCGATGTTTTCAGCCTGTTGGGTGTGATCTGTAATATTTATTTCACATCTTATTTATGGGTCGTGGATAAGCGGAAGAAAATGGATGGATGGATGGATCTTATTTATGATGTCACGTTTTTAAATGGTGGACCACTTTGGGTGATGAGTTCATTAATGGGTAATTTGATGTTATCTGAAAACACTGTGCATTTCTCATCAAATTGAGAAAGAAAGTCATGAACATTCAAGCTCAACCGCCTCCGTCTGCTACTGTCTGTGCTGCTCAGCCTGACGCAGCTGCCGCGACCACTGCTGAAAACACAGCAATGCAAAATCAGTCGTCGCTAACTGATAAACCCCTTTAAAAAGAAAAGAACAAGTTAGAGATTGAAGATGATAGTCATTGTGGGAAATGATCATAAGCAGAGTCAGAGAAAGAAGCGTGTGTGTCTGTGCGTGTATCCAGAGTAGGGACAGAGGAGAGGATAATTGGAGGGAGGAGGAGGGACGGGAGGAAGCTGTGGAGGTTTCATTGTGCGGAGCTGATGAATAGTGGGATTCAGATGGTGGTGGGAGGTGGCCAAGCACAATGGTGAAAGTAAGGGCTGTGTTTCCAGTGTTCCTTCTGCCGAGGATCCTTGTACTGTTACTCTCCTGTTGCCTCAGCAACAGCAAGAAACTATGGGCTTAGTTCAGGTTTATTTTGGACCTATATCTCATGTTGCATTGGTTGAACCCTTAACAAAAATCACTGTATTATTGGCATTAGAAGTCATAATGTAATGCATTTGTGTAACTTGAGAAGAACTCCTAGTACTTCCTGTTGAGGGGCTAGAAGTATCCAGCTGAGTCTGGACCAGAAATGTTGGACCTTGACTTTGTAAGCAACCAGCTTAGTCAGGTGTGTATCCAAACATCTGTGGCGCTGGGGACTGTTCTGATCCCAGCTACAGCCACCATTGTATAGTATGACTGATGTTGTCTGCTGTGGGCAGTATCCATTTTCACACTTTACTGACGAATGAGAAACCCGAGCATTCCCATGCTGTGACCGTCGGTACTTTTTATTCAGCCTGTATTTTGTGTGAAATGTTAAATGGCGCAAAATGCAGCAAAGGATAGAAGAAAATGGACTACGCCTTCTCTTTCAAAAGCTGGCAGTATGTTGCCGTTGTGCAGTTCATCTTTAAGATACTCACTTGGGACTGAGCAACATTGCCATCAACAGTTTTCACTAAAGTAAGTGTGCACGAGAAGCAGCACATTCCTAAAACCTTTCAGACTGTATCATCAAGTTAAAACCCCTTTGAAGTTGACCCTGTTTGCATCTGTGCCCAATGTGTCTCACATCACAACATATGGTAGCAGTTGGGCATAAAGCACCACTACCGAGGCCCACCAAGCCCACGTCCTCTCTAACAGCCCTGGCACCAACCACTCCTGCACACACATACACAGATAAACACAGACTTTTACTGGCAGTAGTAGACTGGCGGGGTATTGGTGCAGTCGACCGCATGCTAATGGTGCCCTGCTCAGTTTATAGGCTGTTGTGGAAAAAAACAAGAGACAGAGCTCATCTATGTGTCAAACAGGCAATATCACGGGGCTGCACGGGGGGTTAATCACGGGCACATCACAGACAGGTCTCTCCGACCCACTTTTCAGGAGAAATTAGAGTAATGCCTAATCTTGCACAAACCGCACTGCTGTACTAGATGCTGCCACAGTTTTTACTTTTTTTTTTGCCAACCTTACATAGTGAAACAGGATGAATAGTGTGAGCGTGAGTCTGCTGGACTGTGAATGAGGATGTTCTCACAATATATGCTCGGTTTACAGCTTACCTCTCCAGTGAGGAGGGTTGTAGCTGTGAGAATATGATGATATTAAGAAGCATGATTTAATTTCTATGCACATTTTACATTAGTTTTATTTCACCAATGTTTGTGTTTACTGTTAGATTATGTTTCTCTTTTTCTGCAGACGCTCCACTAAAGCCCACCACACCAACTAAAATCTCTGAAGAGGACGATGACGTTTTGGGAGACTACACCGTGGGTGAACAGGTCTGGGTCAACGGCGTCAAAGCAGGAGTTATCGCCTATCTCGGGGAGACTCAGTTCGCCCCGGGACAGTGGGCAGGCGTGATACTAAATGACCTAGTTGGCAAAAATGATGGTTCGGTGGGCGGCGTGCGCTACTTTGAGTGCCAGCCCCTCCAGGGCATCTTCACACGACCCTCGAAGCTCACCAGACAGCCGGTTGGAGAGGGGAGTGACAGCCACGCCACAGACTCGCTCTCTACCCAGAATCAGGCTCAGCAGGGAGGGAGCGGGGCCCCC
>NW_018127918.1:1976774-1983245 GCF_001952655.1 Monopterus albus
GCGGTTCAGTGAAGAAAGGTGGAGATAAAGATCTTCGAGTTGGAGATCGAGTTTTGGTGAGTAATTCTGTGTTGCATAACAAATGGTTTGTTATAAAGAATTCTCTCATTGGATTTATGGAATATTGTGGAATTTTAAGAACATAATTCCAGGCGGGAAAAGTCAGGCAAGTTCAAAATGTCTGTATATAGAAATGAGTCATGTTAAGGTATATAGCAGAATGTGTTGCAGTTTAGTCTCTCGTTGGATAGATGTTTTCTCTCCAGTTAGATATTTTCGTTGGAGTCTTCACTGTCAACATCGGATGTTTGTATTCTTCTGGTTTTGTGCCAGTGACATGAGAGAACATCATCAATTATACCACTCCAGCTCACTTGGACTTTGTCAGTTTATTTGTGTTTTCTCAGTTCCTTTCTCCTTGCAGTTTCTCCGTGCATCTTTTCCTTGCACGGAAAAGACACAAGTGAGTGAAATGTGTGTGAGGGGAACTGGGATTCACCTATACACATTTGGGCGAGTGCTATGACAGGAACCTTCTGAAGATGTTCAGATTTTGTAAATGTCTGTATTTAGATTTTCCATCCATCCATCACAGTCTATCCCGTACAGGATTGCTGGGAGTGGGTTTCACGGATGGGGGTGGGTACTGGATCTTCGCCAGGCTTACTTTAGCCAAGAGGCAGCGTACACCTCGCACAAGTAGCCAGACAGAATTTTTTTAAAATCTTGTAATCTAATTTAGATCAAAATTTCTGTTCTAGATGAGATACCTGAGGACATGAAACATTCCTAAAGAGAGGCAGCAATACAGTAAACACACATCTAAATCTACAAAAACAATTACCCAGGTCATAAAAATCATCAGAGAGAAGCTTTAAAATCTAGTGATGGGGGAAATGAACAGCTCATTACATCTAAAATATACAGAGCACCTGAAAGGATCACGCAGTTTAAAAAATTAGATGAGAGAAGATATGATATAAGGTTGGTTGGAAGTTTATAAAAGATAAAGGATAAGATAGATATGAGAAGAAAATGAAGAACCAAAGCAGATCTAGTTAGTTAACCTACAGATCCAGCAGACACACTGGCATTTATTTGGAGTCATGTTTGTTTAACTCCTTGTCAGTAACGAGTGAATAGAAATAATTTCACTATCAATTTATAGTTTAGTGTTTAACTTAATTTTCTGTAAATATCTGAGACCTACATAGTCCAAAGCAGCTAAGATCAGTTCCAGGGTCCTGGCTGGCCTGGATGCAGTGTAATATGATACGAGGTTGAACCCCCACAGGGACGCTCTGCTTTTCCTTATTCCGTCTCATGTTAGAATTTAACCTTCATCCAGCCTCTGCTGCACCTTTGACCCTTAGTCTACCTTTGCACAACAAACACTGATCAGAACTTCAGCAAATGTATAGTATGTCAAAGTAAACCTCTGCAGGGAGAACATTCGAGGTCCACTGCATGGAATTACTGGCCCCCACGTTGCTTTCCATCTACTGATGGGTATGGTGGAGAGTTTCATTAGGTCATGTGTAGATGGAAACCGGGAGCAGGAGAAGCCTTCCTGCTGGTCAATATTGTAAATCACTCTGGATTACTTTCAGGACTTAAGAGAGGAAAAGCCGATGCTGACACATTGATCCATCTATTTCTTAAGCCACTCCAGTGTAATATGTCTCAGTTCAGTTGCTTGGATGTACTGCAGTTCAGTCGTCCCACTCCCCTCTTCTGCTGTCAGAAACACAACCCTGTAAAAAAATTTGCAAAAGGAGCACAAAGTGTGAATTCAGATTACACATTGTGGCCTTAAAACAAACTAACAAAAATCACTGCTACTGAAGATTTGATAGTAGCAGGAGTAGTGCACACTATTTGCATTTTAGCAATGTCTGGTCCTGCTCTGTACAGAGGAGTGATTTTAAACTAAGGTCAGACTTTACCGCTGCATGTGTTCTGAGCACCCGGAATACACCATAGATAGATTAAAGATGAAAGACAGTTTGAGTCTCCATACACCAGCGACTTCATATTTTTTGTAAATAAGTAAGTCAGTATATCTGGTTGTTCTTTACATAATCAAACCGGTGCTAGAAAAGGGTGAAAAAAGAGGAATAAAGTACAAGTATTCTGCAGCAAGTCATGTATTGTTGTCATTGAATTTTTAATTGTATCATGATTGAATTGAATCGAATCATATACACCATACTGTGCCTTGAATCATAAAGAGAAAAATCACCCTGTCCCATCCCATGGACGCACATGGAGTCGCTGCCAGCCAGGTTGGTGTACAAAAAGTAACAAAAAAACAAAATGATTTAGCGATCCTGCTTTGTCTACAAAAGACAGATCATATAACTGGAACCGGACAGACACAGTATTCAGAAGCCTACTAAAAAGCTCCATCTGGTTTATGAATCACTGATTCATCAGTATTAGCATGCAGTAGGTTGGCCAATATGAAAAGAAGTGCCCAAAGTGCAAAGCAGTTTGCAGCAAAGTGCAGGAGCTGGCAGAGTAGCAGATCACAGCTGAGCAAACGGTGGTGAGTGTGTCAAGTTCATCGTTCAGCTGTGAACCACACTGCATTAATTTACTTTGCTCATCGCTTTGATGGCTAAAATTCGAGGGAATTTTGCTAAAATTGTTGCAAGCTCTGTACACTGGATCCCACAGTTTCAACTTATTTCTAGGACTTTAATCACAGCAGACATTTTGAAATGCCATATGTTACAAGTAACATTAATGAGGACATTCACAATCAGATGTTACAAGGTTAAGTTTAGTGGGATTTACACAAGCTTTACAGTATCTACAGTAGATGTGTGAAATGAAAACTAACTATACTAAACACAAAGGTTTTGATCCAAACTATAAAAGGGAAAGACTTTGTTACAGGTGGCTACTATATTTGGTGAAGGGCCACATTTATCAACCACTGCCCCAGACATTGCATATAGTGAATGTTGTCAGGACTCTTGGATCTTAGTGAAATGATGCCAGCGCACACACACATGCACACAGTTACTGGCTCAGCTTTGGGGAGGAACATCCACACATATGTCGTCTAGCTTATGACTGATGTGTCATCAGTGGTCATGGTAATTAAATTACTGTACGCTCCACATCTGAGGAATATCCGGTATGTGGGGAGAGGAGGGTCTGGAGTTCGCACATCCGTGAGGGGCTCGGAGTAGAACCGCTGCTCCTTCGCATCAGGAGCCAGTTAAGGTGGTTCAGGCATTTTATCAGGACACCTCCAGGGCGCCTCCCTTTGGAGGTTTTTTGGGCACGTCCAACTGGTATGAGACCCCAGGGTAGACCCAGAACACGCTGTCGAGATTATATATCTCATCTGGCCTGGGAACACCTTGGAGTCCCACCAGAGGAGCTGTAAAATGTTCCCCGGCAGGACGTCGTCTGGACTACCTTGCTGAACCTGTTGCACAAGTGTTGCATTGAAGTTCATACAGTTGTACAGGTAAAGTTCTGGTGAGTGTATAACTGTCAGATGTCCTGATTTTTTTGTTGTCAGGTTGGAGGCTCAAAGATGGGAGTCATACGCTACATGGGGGAGACCGACTTCGCCAAGGGTGAATGGTGTGGGGTTGAGTTGGATGAGCCCCTGGGGAAGAATGATGGTGCAGTAGCTGGTACAAGGTACACACACAACATATGTACACTTCAAGCTCCCCCCCGTTCCTTTGCTGTCTCTGGGGGAAGGAATGTGGCTGTGTCTGTTCAGTTCTTTCATCTGTGTGTCCATGAAATCACACTGACTGGCCCTCTTGCGCAGATCCAGTCTGCAGCGTTGCTTGGGAGTGTTTTCTGCTTCGGACTTATCACATTTATTATATTCATGTTTTACATTGATTCATCTTTCAAAGAGTCCACACACGTTCCATAGCCCACAGACAGCTCTCTCTAACCAAAACTGTTTAAAATGGGTGAAATTCTGTAGGGCTACAGACATTTTGGAGTAGACCCAAAGGACAAAAATGAAAAAGAGAGTTGTCCAAGTGTCCCAGTTTCTTTTCTTCTCTCCCAGTATAATTCCCAGACCGTATAGGATTCATGCAAGTTTATAAAGTAAGAAAAGTGTAGTTTCTACTTAAGTAATCCAGAACTATCTTCATAATATCAAAGATGGAGATAAGGAAAAAATAAAGAAAGATAATGACAACATTTGGAAATAACACCTGATCTGTCATTAACATCATGCCAATTTTACATCAAATGGTGTAAAATTATTTTAGTTTGACAGTTTTATAGATCATTTTAACGACTGACCATTTACGTTGGGGTGTAGCAGGAACTCTAAGGCACATTTACACCTGGTTTGAAACTGAAATATTTCAGACTTTAATGCTTTTTTTCTTTCTACAATTAGAAATGTCAGTGGGATTACCTATTAATGGTTTTTAGATCCCCAAACTATAGACTTTCAGATTTTGTATTAGTAAAACAATTCTAAAGCAGTTCTCTGACAGTTCAGCAATAACTCTAACATCTCTCCCTCCTGCCCGTCCTGCAGATACTTTCAGTGTCTTCCCAAGTTTGGCCTGTTTGCTCCAATCCACAAGGTGATCCGCATCGGTTTCCCCTCCACCAGCCCAGCCAAGGCTAAGAAAAGCAAGCGGGTGGCCATGGGGGTTTCCTCTCTGGCCCACAGCCCCAGCAGCTCCTCCATCAGTTCAGTCAGCTCAGTGGCCTCCTCTGTAGGCGGACGACCAAGCCGAGCTGGATTGGTAAGATGACTAGACAAACCAGATATGACATATTAATTAGTGTGCTTAAAAAGGTGCTTGTAGGCAGATGTTGTTACCACTGGACAGAGCCAAGTTGCCCCAGTTTCTAGTCTTTATGTTAAGCTAACTGGCTGCTGGTTGGAACTTCAGATTTATCAAACAATCATTAGATTAGTATCAGATTTGTCTGATTACACGTTTTGAATTTTATGTTGTAAAGTATTCTGTCTACAAAATCAAACAGTGGGACGATAAATGGGTTCATTGCATAGAAGCAGCCCCTGATCTGCTCAGCAGTAATTTGCATTTTGCTGCTGTGCACTGTGAGGCTCTGATTCACTGACTTTGCATTTTGTTCTATAGGGACAAATGTGCAGATGTGAAGTTGAAGGAAAATTCCAGTAGCTTATTTCAACACACTATGTTCTTAAGACTAATATTCTCAGCAAACTAAAATGAAGGGGACATCGCACTAATTTTAACCTGTGGTTGCGATAAGAAAAAATTAAGAAAAGTGCATGCACCTCCCCAAAACAGCCTCTGGTTGAGAGCCAGATTTCAGATGGACAACACTCCCCTTTCCTTAATTGTTGGCAGCAGTGTCAGCCAGCACTGAAAGCAACCTTAGTGAATTAGCAGGCTGATCACACAGCATAAATTACTGTGACTTGATCTCATTCCTGAAATTGATTCTACAAGTCTCTGAACTCTACTTTAGGGATGAACACCATTCTTCCAAAAGATGCTCCTTCATTTGGTGTTTTGAAGATGGTGGCTCCCATAGGTGTTAAACCTGGTGGTGATTGTGTGTCTGTGAAAGCCATAGCATATGATTCACATCATTCTCCCACTCATCAAACCATTCATTGACTCCTTGTGTTGTGTTTACCAGGCACTTTGGTCAACTTCTAGTTGTTTTTAAGTGCAAAATAAATAAAGGTTGAGTTGAATTAAACAGTTCCCTATGAATGGGGGCGCCGTCTTCCCAGAAGACATGACTCATTTATTCAGGTTGTTCCTTTCAGCTGTCACCTGTCTCTGTTTCATAGGGAAGAAGGAGTCCTTTTAAAGAGCACCCTCTAGTGGTAAAAGAAAATACTGCATCTGTCACTGCACATTTGATGCTTGTGTTTTTATCTGATACCTTCCCAAGCAGTCAAATGCTCCATAAGAGGATACAAGAAAAACAAAATATAAGACAAATCCTGGCAGATATGTGTTGTTTAAAGTCTCATCTACTCTGCAATTCAGAGAATAAGTAATCTTAAAAGAAACACGGTTCATTTCAGTGCTCTCCCAGCTCTTGTCAGAATGGGAAAGCTACTTATTTAACAAGTCTTATTTTTTATAGTTTGTGACAGTGAAATAACTTTGTTTTCTTAGACATAACAAACTTTGCCTTTTTATGATCATGAAATAATTATTCTGTGATCACATGAAAGCAAAATGTTTTGATGTCAGGTTCACAGCTATTACATTTTCTTGACCATAACTTTTATCCTAAGTGTGGAGTGTTACTTAGAGATTATATAAAAACTGTTTTCCCCTGATTGTGGAAATAAAACTGGATGTCAAAGATATAAATGTACTGACTTCAGCAAAATGTGATCTGAGGGGAATGTGTTTGAGACATAAGATGATTAACTTGTGTCTAACTATCATCAGTTCAGCCTAATTGTTCTTTAACCCTTTCTGCATCAGTGTGTCTCCATTTCTTCTG
>NW_018127918.1:1983324-2004190 GCF_001952655.1 Monopterus albus
CACATTTCCTAATGTTTTGTGTTCTGGCCTTCTCCAGCTGACAGAAACATCATCTCGCTACGCCCGGAAGATCTCTGGCACCACCGCGCTCCAGGAAGCCCTGAAAGAGAAGCAGCAGCACATCGAGCAGCTGCTGGCCGAGAGGGACCTGGAGCGAGCCGAAGTGGCCAAGGCCACCAGCCACATCTGCGAGGTGGAGAAGGAGCTGAGCGTCCTGAAGGCACAGCACATGCAGGTACAAAACAGATATTGCGATAATCAAGTAAGAACATAGGCCATGTCAAACACTATAAACTGGTTGTGTTCAACAGAAACTAGTCTGTCCACTGACTTGTCTTGACATAGTCTTGAGTACAGTATGTTCTCTGTCTTTATATTCAAATGTCCTATCATCACAGTATGTAACAGAGAGCGAGAACACCCTCCAGCAAGTCAAGGCCATGTTGGCCAGCACACAGAAAGATAAACTGGAACTGGCCAATCAGCTTGAAGAAGAGAAAAGGTATTTTCACTGATTGGTCATTTTGCTAGTTGCACTGTATTTTGTATCAACAGGTCTTGACAAAATGTACTTCTCAGATCATTCCAATCAAATTTGTATATACTGTCATCTCGGTTATCAGACCTGGTTTGTTACAGTGCTGGAATCCAGACATGGTTAGAGGGAGACAGCTACTGTAGCATGGCTCTGTCTAAAGTTCAACATCGTGGCGTCCAGCACTGTATCAGCTCACAAGTACTTATTCTTCTTTGTTTAATATGGACATTAACAGAAATGGGAAAAAAAAATTTGTCAACACAACTAAACATTGCTGATTCTGTGCTCTATTTTTTTTCTCGGTGACAAATCTCATACAACCTTCTTTACAGGAAAGTGGAGGACCTCCAGTTTAGAGTAGAGGAGGAATCCATCACCAAAGGAGATCTGGAGGTATTTTATCTGTGTTATTAATAGCTACAGATGATCAATAATTAAATTTTTGTGCTTTGCCACACTAGTTTGCAGCATTTTTCATGCTGTATAACCTAGACAGCACCAACTGCATAATGCAAATCCTGGAGATAAAACCAAAAAGGAAAATATTAAAGGGTTTATACATGCAGAAAACATGACACTGGTTGTGAAGATGGTTTAGATGTGCAGCAGCAAACCTGTTATGACAATGTGTGCACCTCAACATTTTCTAGAGACCACATATCAACATTTTAAAGAGATTTATTAAGGAGAGATGCTTAAGGTTTCTTGCCCAGTGATGCTCCAGCAGGGAGATAATCTGGAATTTGTCCTCTCCATACAGCTGACTGACAGCTTCCTCGCTCGCTTTATCTCAGCAATACAGACATCTCATTCTAAGACAGCGGTGAATTTCAGTTACAGAATATTTTGGGACAGAGGTCAAACAAAATGTCAGAATTTTAAAACCATGGATAAATGGCACATTTAAATTAATGTGGGTGTCATATCTAATTTTAAGCCGGGCTGACAAGCTGTCGTCGTTTTTATGTGGTGTGCCATAGAGACCCCACTGCCAACTAGTGCTTGGTGGTGTAAATGCAGGGCGACAGACACCAGCGCTCAAATATACATGCTCACAATGGTGTAGGACATACGTAGGCTCTACATAGATTTGATTCCTACTGAACATAAGCCTTAGAAAACAGAAACAAATATATAGGATCACTTGTAAAAATGACAGTAACCAAATTTCTTTTAAACAGTGGTGCACTGTAGTTCTTTTTTGTGGTGTTCTGCTGATTTTTGTTCAACTGCATTGAGTTTAAATAAACTACAGTGTTTGTGCTCATGGCAATGAAAGAACATGTCACTCAGTGCGGCATTCTCGACTGATGTGCTTTGATAGTTTTTAGACAACAATAGAGCTCTATGGCACCAAGGAATACGATGCATACACAGGCGATGCTTGTTGGTAGGATTAATTCTTTGTTGGCTGTTTTTTCATGCAGTTTGTTGACAGAAAATAAAACAGTATATCACCAATCATTGGTGGGAGATGTCACATGATCTTACATGATTAACTTTGAGAACCTTTGGCAGCCTAAACAAGCTGTTTCGATGGGTCTGGCCTCTTCTCTTCAATCTTTCCACCTTACAATTAAGTCAGTTCTTACAGTGTTGCTGTCTGCAAAGCTGTCCTTTCATCATCTGTTATTGTTCAGATCTTACTCCTCTTGAGTCTTTACATCTGTCTTTCTCTTTGTTGCTTTCTCTAGACACACATTAAAATGGAACATGCCCATATTTGTCAGCTTGAGGAGAATCTGCCCCTCGAAAAGTCGAGAGCAGAGGCTTACAAAGAATTAGGAGGGTTAAAAAGCACAAGCACTTTGCCTGTAGGCGCGGTCCTGTGTGGCTTTGCACCTGCGCATTTCATTTTTTATTTAGCCTTTATTTAACCAGGAAGTCTCCTGACATACATGATCTCTTTTGCTTTGTTGATAAAAGCATAACTTACAAGCTGCACAGGTGAAAGCCATACTCCACCTTTTTTTGAATTTACATCAAATCAAACTAGCGATATTCAAAATCAATACACACGTGAGCAAATTGGTCAGTTGTGTTCTATTTAATCTGGGCCTCATTTTGTGGTAAAATTACATAAGGCTGGCTCCAAAGGGGAGTCAATCCCCAAAGACTCACATGTTGCAGCCTGGTACAAAAAACGGTTTTGGTCTCTACAGCCAATTTCCCCTTCCATGACAACTGTACAGTGGATGAGTTGTTTTTTATAACTCGTCTGTTTAAATTATCTGACATACATGATCTCTTTTGCTTTGTTGATAAAAGCATAACTTACAAGCTGCACAGGTGAAAGCCATACTCCACCTTTTTTTGAATTTACATCAAATCAAACTAGCGATATTCAAAATCAATACACACGTGAGCAAATTGGTCAGTTGTGTTCTATTTAATCTGGGCCTCATTTTGTGGTAAAATTACATAAGGCTGGCTCCAAAGGGGAGTCAATCCCCAAAGACTCACATGTTGCAGCCTGGTACAAAAAACGGTTTTGGTCTCTACAGCCAATTTCCCCTTCCATGACAACTGTACAGTGGATGAGTTGTTTTTTATAACTCGTCTGTTTAAATTATATTGAGACTAAAAGTTCCACACGATTAGGGGTGTCCACTTTGAGTGACAGGCAGGAGGGTCCCGCCATAGGTGGCTGGCCGCTAGGTGTTTAGCGAGCTCCACCAGGGTGGAGTGAAGTGCTACCAATATGGCAACGGCCAGACTTGAGCTTCAAAACCTCTCTTCATAAAATCAGTGGGTGACATCACGGTGCGTTTGTCTGGTTTTTCTATACAGTCAGTGGGTAATGCCCATTTACTACCAGCAGCAAAATCTGTCTTTTGCCCCAGTTTGACATGTGCTGAACTGCAGAGAGAACACCGCTTCAACAGTAGACCATGGTATCACAAATCAAACTGTCCAAGCTTCTGCTTTCAATTTACAGGCATCAAAAGATAACAAAACACTTTGAAACACTGGTTTCCTATATGCAGTAAGTTCTGCTTCTGCCAACAGGGAAGATGCACTCATGATGCAGTATCCTTGAAGTTGGGTAAGAGAACCAAGGTGAAAAAAGATTTGATCTTGTTTTGGCTTTAATACACTGCTGAACTATCTCAATTCTTGACTTCAAATCAACTTCAGACACTGTCAAGGACCTTAACCTTTTATAGATTCTGTTTGACTCTTTTACTCCTGTGTGCTGTGCTGTAATCTGAAAGCTATTCAGCCAAAGTTTGATATGAATCAACTATTAACTCTAAGGTCTGGTAAATTGTTTTCCCAGATGGTTGAAACTGAAATGGTTAACATCTGTGCACTGTGCTGCAAGTCCTCTTTCTTAATCTCGTTTTGATTTTGATTGAATACAGGAATGTGTGGAGGATGTCTGCTGTTGTGTGTATGCAGTGTTACAATCTGGAGGGTTGATGTCTGCTTCATCATATTTGCTTGGCTTCTTCTAAATAAGCAGAGAATGGCTTTGCTCTTCTCTCATCTTCACTTCTTTGCTCAGGGGGTTGCACAAATATCCGGACAGTGATACATTGATCCTTTTGGCTCCTTGCTATTATCAGTTTGGATAGAAATGATACAATGACTTGAAGACACAGTGGGTCTATTAGAGCCTTTTTTTGTTAAAAACAGTTGCCTACTGCAACCAAAATATGACACAGATGAGAGTAAATCAAAACATTAAAGCTGCAGGTCGTAAAACCAAAACAATGAGTTTAAAGACATCATAACTCTCTGTAGAGATGAAGGGAGTATTTCTGTCACTTCAAATCGACCCTATTTATGTTACACGTAGTCACATGATCCATTGTTGAAAGGATGAAAATAGTTATTATAGCCACTTTAAAATAGTTCCTTTTAAATCTGGGTACCAGGAAGGAAAATGGCTGTTAGTCTTTGTATCATCTTGTTTTACAGTATTCAACAGAGAGCTGAGATGTGAAACAATCTGTCACTGTCCACATAATTAACATTTTATGCACTTGACCATCTCCAATCCTTGAAAGGACTGTCAGAGATTTAGCTCTGATTTGCTTTCCTTGACACCTGATTTCCCTTCTTCAGTATGACCTTTTCTTTGGAATGACAACATTCTGTTGCAGGGTCTCCCACCTGTTGTGGTAGTCATTGTTTTGAAAAGCTTTTCTGCTGTGGTAGTACTCAACAAAATGTTCAATAGCAGTGATGAATGTTGCTTTCTTTCTGATCAGCAAACTACAGTTGAAGAGCAGAGTCGTATCATGCAGCTGGAAGAGGAGCTCACCCTCAGAAGAGCTGAGATTAAGAACCTCCAGGCTCAACTCAGAGAGAGCTCACAGCAGGCCAGCATCAGTGACACTGCCCCTGGGTCTGACACCCAACCAGAGACGCTCCTGCTGCGTGAGCAGCTGCTTTCGGTGGGCCACGAACACTACAAGGAGAACAGCGAACTTAAGGAGAAGTATGAGTCAGTGTTAGCAGCAAACCAGCAGGAGATAGACTCACTGAAGGCAGTGGTGGATAGACAAAACCAGGAGATCAGCGAGATGAAACAGAAAGTCCAACAGGCCACCAAGGAAAACATGGAAATGATGGACACCTGGAAGGTATTCATTTTAATCCAGTACAAACTGGTCAAAGATCCTTTTAACTTTTAAATACAGAGAGGATTTATCTTTTCAAATGTAACATTTTCTATCCTGAAATAGGTAAAGAGGCTTCAACATCAGCTTCAACAAAATGTCGCTTATAGCAGACAAAAGCCTAGAAAAGCTGAATTTTGGCCAGTGTAAAAGAAAGTATAAAAAGAACAAGAATACTGAATTTAATCAAAACGTCACATTTCAGTCCAACCTGATAATCCGTTTCACTTCCCTCTGCAGGCTAAATTTGACAATTTAGTGAGGGACCACCAGCGATCCTTAGAGGAACTAAAGGCTTCATTAAGTAGTGATCATGCTACTCCAGAAGGCCAAGAGCAGGATGCACAAGAGCTGAGAGCCACTCTTGAGAGCCTGAAGATGGAGCACCAACTAGAGGTGGAGAATCTCAAGGCCAAGCATAAGATTGAAGCTGCAATTCTGACCAAGGAACGCGAGGACCTCTGCGCTCGTCTTCAGGAGGCCAAAGACCGGCTGGTCGGGGGCAACCAGATGGGGAGGACTGAGGTGGAGGCCAAAGGCGGCAAGCAGGCTTTGGAGGAGGCGACTGATAAGCTACAGAGGGCAGAACAGAGGCTGGCAGAGATGGAGAAGCTTCACATGCAGCAGGACAAAAGCATGGAGGAGCTGAGAGAGAGACTACAGCTCTCAGAGAAGAAGATGACAGACTACCAGGCTCTACAGAAAGCCCAGACAGACGGCCAAGAGGAGATCCAGAAACTGGAGGAGAAGCTGAGGGTGACGGCGAACCAGCTCCAGGCCATCCAGGCAGATCGCTATACATCCCATGATGCAAATGTGAGTATTTGAATAGCAGGAACAAGTAACAAGTTGGAGATCCAACACCTACTGTAATTGGATGCTCTTTTGTTTATTGATATGCTGTGACTGCTTAAATTTTTAATTTCCCTTTTCAGGTCATAGAGGATAATGAAATTTCTGATGAGAAGATGAAGCTAAAACAGAATATTGAAGGTATCAAAGTTTCTTATCATTATGACCATTTATACATGGTTATGTAACTTTCCATTTGTCAATTAAAAACCATTTAAAGGAATAGTCTGACGTTTTGGGAAGTAGGACTCTTAATTAACAGAACTAAAGTACTATTTCTTGGCTCGACAGTTTCTAGACAGCAAGCAGCATCTGCTCTGTAAATCATTTGTCTTTTGTTTTCCTTTGGTATTTGTCTACTTACTGTATATGGGGACTTTATTTTGATGCAGCCAATGAAATCCTGCATAAAGTAGTAATGATAGTATTGTACCATAGGCAGAGCAGATGGTCCCATTGAAGCAAACAGCAGCATCCTACACAACATAACAGCCACTGACTCTGAACAGCCAACATCATCCTTCCTTCTAATGTCTCTTCCTTAGGTAACTTACAAACACGTCTTTAGCTGCATCTCAGTTTGTTGATCGAGCCATCAAACAAATTAGTACTGTAGCTAATTAGTCTCTCAGATCCAGCACAGTAAACAACATGTAAACTTAGCTGCAAATGTCATTTTGGTCCATCTAGTCACTGCTGTGCTCTTTACTCATTGCAGTCACTGGTTCTGCAATGTCACTGCCTTATACAATATTTAATATTTAAGAGAAAAGCATCAGAGTGATATCTACCAATCAACCAGAAAGCAAATAATCGTGTTTCCCAAAATGTCAAGCCTTTCCTGTAAATAGGATCAAGCCAAGATTAAGACTAAAGTGCATTCATAGAGGGTTAATAGCAAAAACCATGAAAATCACTGCCCTCTTGGCCCAGAAAAGTATTGTGTCGTCATATGATTTCAAGATATCCTACCAAACGACTGAGATTACCCTCAGACCTGCACTCTGTGTGATTTGTTGCACGCTGTATTCTCAAAGCAAGACGGTTACTGTTTTGTTTTTCTTCAGAAACAATGGAGAAGTTGTTGAAAAGGGAAAAGGAGGTCTCTGCTCTCACTTCCCAGGTTGAAGCCCTAAAATCACAGATCGGAGGTAAATGGCATTTCCCAGACTATGTCCAGGAGCAGCTAGCCACCTTTTCCAAGCTCTGATGTCTATTTTTGTTTCCATGGCATGAAATCTCTAAGCATTTGAATCTTTGTGGAAGGATATATCTTCCCACACACAGTAACAGTGGCAAGTGTTTCTACTGTGTGTAGCCTGCAGGAGAAATCAATTTAGAATGTAACATTTTCCTCCCAGCATTGAAAACAAGACTAAGCTTGATATTTGGCTAAAGCATTTCATGCCCACCAGCTAATTTTGGTTTTGGAGTGAAGGCAATATGACATATTTCTCAAGATATAAACTTGTCATCTGTGCCATTTTTAGATAATGGCCTTCATTAGTATGCCTGTGCAGTGCTCTGCCTGTGTGGTGACTGCAGGCTTGACTTCGTTCTCTGCCAGTCATACTGAGTTCCCCGTGTACTGGCTTGTGTTCTTCTTTGATCATTGCTGAGGAGTCTGTTATTCTGCCAGTAGTTCAGATAATCAAACTGACACAACTTTGAAGAATAGCTTGTAAATCATCAAAATAGTTGCATAGCTATACTTCATGTGTAGTTCAAGTGCAAGATAATATGTAACATTAATACACTTTTAATATTCATGCTAAGTAAGCTTAAGCAGCATAATAAATAAATATGGAATATTTCATTTTTGCATATGGTTATAATGTAAACTATTTATCACCAGTTAATAACGCTTCATAGAGGAGTTATATGCTAGATAGGGGTTAAAACAGATGAATTCAAAACAATAATATTATTTCATCCATCTCTTCTTCAACCAGCACTAGAAGGCAAAGTTCGCTCAGGGGAAAAGAAAGCAGAAGCCCTGGCCAAGGAGAAGACACGTGTGGAGGAAGAGCTGGAGTCCATGACCAGGAAGTCCCACGATGCCTCTGGGCAGCTGGTCAGCATCAGCCAGGAGCTGCTGAAGAAAGAGAGGTATGGAGGCAAGGTTATAACGATTTTACCTCACCACTTTATGGATAACTGGAGTGAAAAAATATACACACATGCTGCACAAATACACATCATATTATCATTTTGTTAATGGACAAATGTTGATAATATCTGTGCAATTTGGGATTATGCTGCAGGGATTTGGGATTATTCCAGAGACATCACTTGGTTTCCTGTAAATGCATATCATCAATATATGAGAGCGTTCCTCATTTTGTTATCCCTTGCCTCTCGAGGTAATGTAAGGAGTGTTTTGTAAGCCCATGTGCTGGGCACCTCAACATCTGTTTGTTCATCCACTGTTAAGTAGAGTGTAGGTGATATGATAAATTAAAAGTAGGGTGCTATTGGATAAAGTCTAGAAATACAGTACTGATAAGTAAGAAATATCAAATTACTTTGGGAATATTTTAATAAGTATTTTATGGCATTAGAAATTCCATACAACAGTGCGATTAAGTTCACCTGGCCCGATTCTGATTCCTGACATGGACATATAGAGGAATATTACACAGGGATTGAATAGATAATCTAAGTAAATCATATATCGTATAACACTATCAGTAGCTAGTGAATGCATTATATAGTTAGACTTTTAGCAATATGCATCATCGTCTGATATAAAAATATTGATTAGTGTGCCTTTAATATGACAGTTTCCTTCAGTCTCTTTTGTGGGCTGTAGGTAATTACTTTTTAGTTTTACAGATAACGTTCTGTTAAACTGTGATAGTTAATTTATATTATTAACTGAAATGGTAGGTTCAGGTACAACCCATGCAACTTATTATATTCACTTAGCTCCACCTTTTCAGTCTTCTGTACTACCAGCTTTGCACATCCTACCAGAACATATGGCTGTACCATACCAATGTGAAGTTGGACTCTTTGCGTCTTTTCCTGGTGAGTTTAGGGAGCAGCCAGCAGAGGGAATCAACACAGGCATGCCAGATGTCCACCTGTGTCTGTTACTTTCCCCCTTCTCCAGGGTTCATTTTGGTGCTGAAGCTCAAACTGCCTGGCTACATTTAATAAAACTCTGATAACTGAGGTCATTATTTAACCAACCCGAGTGTGAAGAGCAGGTTGTCACAGCATCATTGCAGAGGTTCCAGGCTTGGTTAAAGGCTCTGTTTCATTAAATCCATAACATCTTCACATTTAGACAGTGCATTTATCTGTTGTGCTGTATGAACTAGAGATTGGTCTAACGCTATTACATTATCGCCTATTTTACATTACAGAGTTTTTACATTAGTGATGGTTGTGATGTTAGTAAATGCTGCAAAGTACTAAAAATAAGTGCCTCTGGTGATAGTAGAATATTTTTCTCTGCATCATCACTGCAGCAGTTATGTGGTGTGCAATAAAAGCATATACCATCCAATGAAAAATTCAGTGGGTGTCTCCCCTTGAGTTAGTGTTATTGGATTGTAGTATCATTAGCTTTCTTAATGTTGCTGCTGCTGTTTCAGCCTGTGATATGATACTCCTAGTACGTTGTATCAAGAAGTCAACTTTGAACATTGCTATATATTTTTATCTTAGGAAGTTGCCAGTATAATTCAAGAAAGACAATAACTAGGGTGTTACTTGGTCAGAGGTATAATTATGATGTTAGGAAGAAAGCCTGTGTTGTCATGAATCAGCGTGACTGAGCAGGGAGCCCTGTCACCCTCTGGGCTGCCAGGTTGTGGTGGCTGAATCTGATGAATTCCATTGGTGCAGCATGCCAGGCACGCAGTGAAGGAAAAGGACAAATGCATTATCTGTAAGTGTGGAGGACACTGCTTCAGTCATGAGCAATCCAACCACCTTTTACTGTCCTCAAATCTGCATTAAGTGATTAATTTTTTGTCCACTTGGGGGCAGCAGAAACAAGCTGTTAATGCCAGCTAATGCCTTCTAAACTGGCCAACTTGTTTGCAGTCAGTTGCTTATTTATACATCCTGTGTCCTATTCACATTATGCATACTCATTTGATGCATTGTTAATATAAAAATATTGAATACTGCAGCATGAATATAAAGCTCTAACAATTTCAGAACAAAGAGAAAATGGCGTCTTATAAAAAAGAGAATCAGAATATATGGCACCATAAATAAGTGTAGACCAGATGTTAAATTAACAACCCCCTCGGGTAACACTCAGTGCCCCAGTCACACAAGTTGCCCAGTGTATACGTGGTTCACTGATATCAGTATGCAGGAAAGCAGCCAAAGACTAGTACATGCCAGAATGCACAGACAGCTGGACTATAGGAATGGTGTGTCCATCTACCAGCCAGTACATGCACAGAGAATGAGGCCACCGCCACACTCCTCACTGGCTAGACTTACTGACATAACAGGTTGGTAAGCTTTTAAATAATAATGACCTTTGTGCAAAGTCTGAGTAGCTCTGCCACTCGTATAAACCTTGACAGCAAAATTGCACTGCTTTTCTGTCATTATTGCACTGTGGAGCAGTCAAGTTCACAGCAAGTTTCTGCAGTCCTGCAGGCCAGAAAAACAATCCTGGAAAATTATTTTTATAATATTTTTTCCAGTATTACCAAACACTCAGGATGTCTTTTCTTGTTCTTTCTGCTCTGATCTTTCACATGCCAGGAGTTTGAATGAACTGAGGGTGTTGCTCCTGGAATCGCATCGTCATTCACGGGACATGGAGAAAGACCTGAACCGGGAAATGCGCAAGGCTGAGTGGAAGGTCAAGGAGCAGAAACTCCAGGATGACATCAAGACCCTGCGAGAAAAACTGCTCCTATTGGTGTGAAAGAAGAACATTTTGAGACATTTATTCACACATTTCCCATTTCATCATGTCATTAATTCCCCAAAAGTGGAACAAGCAGAAATATACTATGTACTTATCAAAGATAAATTCTATTCAAGAAATCCTATATCAATTTGGAAACAAGAAAGAGTACAAGTGTAACGAGACACAGACAATAAGAAATTCAGCTGCGGCCAAAATTTCTTTGCTGAGAAATTAATTGAATTTCTCTGGCCTCAGTAGAAAATGAAGAGTATTCTGATGCTTTTCTTATGGTCTTCACTCCGAATGGATGATGATCCTTTTTTAGCAAGATGAATTAAAATCATGAAGGTTTACACTTTACTTAAAAGTGGTCATATTCGTGCCCTCTTGCCTCTCATGTTAAAGAGAACTCCAACTATTCCATGCATCCACCTGAATAATATGTAATAATATTTTTCAGATGTCATTGTCGTACATTTTAGCATAATATGAGTGCTCTAACCACAGCCATCTGTGTGTGCGTGTGTGTGTGCGCTTCAGGGTCAGGAGCGATTTTCACCTGACCACCGGCGGTACTCTATGCTGGACCCCTCGGCTCTGGATTCTGAGGTAAACCGCCTACGCCAGCGGCTGCTCAGCACTGAGGATACCCTGAGAAACGCCTTGGAACACAACCAGCAAGTCGACCAGCTGGTCCAGGCCATGCGCAGGCATCCAGATAAAAGCCCGGTAAAAATGCAGAGAAACCCTCCAGATTCAACTAAGAAACAAGAAAATTATTTTGATGGCAAGCAGCCTGGAGAGATACACATCAGAATTGATGCACGATGCTTGTAGATATAGAAAAACTGTAAATATTAGAAAGGTTGCGCATAGTGACATGTTTTTGGACAACTAGTGATAGTTTAATATTTAAAGGAAAAAATCTGAGGAGCCTCTTTTGCTGGTTTGTTGGTGTAGTTTTCTATTTACTAGACATCAGAGTAATATCAATCTCCTCATCTAACTCTCAGCAAGAAAGTGAATAAACATATTTTCCTAAATGTCGAAGTAGTCCTTCAGTTTAATTTACAAATCTAGTTCATTAAAACATGTTAAGAATTCAACTGCATTGATCATTTTTCTTTTTCAGGTTCATGGTGCAAATTCAGCCAATGGAATTCATCATCAGAAGTCAGACAGTACTCAAAATGTTGGTGTTCTTTCATTGTATTTTTTACCATTTATGTTTGGATATTATAAATACTGGGTGATTTCAGTAATAAGACATCCTACTTGCTTCTTGTTTTCAGGAACAGCACTGATATAAGCAGAAGAGATGAAACTGAACTGGGATAGGCAGAGGTAAAAGGAAACGCTTGTCCAGCATTTCTCCCGATCCTGCGATGGACACCTGAAGAATGTTTCAGTTAACAGTTAAAACCAAAACAGCGAATATCTATCTTGAGTGAATTTATGTGTTGTTGCAGAAAGCACCTATTAGCCAATCATGAAAACCGCTTTAAGTACTATGAAACATAAACAGGAAATGGGACATGGACATGAGGAGATATTATCCGTACAGTATGCTGATAACACACAGCATGGCAACTCTTGATGTTTTACAGTAGTCAGAAAGTTTTAATCAACAAGTTACCCGGAACTCTTTGACAATTCAGATTTTCGTTCCAGAAAGCAAAGCGGCTGGTGGACAATGATGTGGAGAACTAAAGAACTCAGTTGTTTTGTTTGTTTAATTTATTACTTTAACCTTTGCTCCTCAGCTTTGTAATAATCCTCCATACTGTAGGTGAGCTGTCTTGGCCAGTGACTGTCAGAGCAACTGGTGAAGGATGACACTGATTTTTTTTTTTTTTTTTGATGGAATTTGACCAATTTGTCACTTTTTTAATACCCGATGAAAGGACTGGTAACAAAATCATCACATCATAGTTCCAATATTCAAAGCCTTGCTGTATTGCACAGCACGATAAGCAATTATGGGTGATCAGCATCATTGGATGTATTAAAAAGGACCTTAAAACATACTCCATCCACAATCTTTTTGAATACAAAACACAAACACGGTTTAAAACATGACTTTAAAAAAGGCTTTTGTTTTATCTTCCTTGGTTGTGATCAGGTTGATTATATTTGGATTGCGATGGATTTTAACTGACGAGTTGTTTCTTACTAAAAAGTGTTAAAACATCTATTTCTCAACCAGCTCCAGTAACATAATCTGTTCCCTTCATCCATCAGTCCATGTGCTGAATATATATATATAATACACTATAAAACATGGCTAAATACATTATTAGTTCTGTCTTGATCTTCAAGCACCAGCCCTTCTCATACACAGGACAGATTTTTAGCAATCCTTAATTTGTTTAAATTGTAAACTAAATTTGAGTCTTTGTCTATGACATCAGTGTGCAACAACCCTGCACTGTGTAGCTTCCATCAACAGCAATTTAGTTTTAAGATATCCTGAAGAAAAGTCTTCATTAAGGACAACAAAATGTCATGATATAAGAGAAAAACTGAGAAATCAGTAAATGGTACCAAACTGTGCTATTCCCTCTGCCATCCTTTGAAAACATTATCATGATTAAAACATTACAGGGCAACTGACATTTGAGTAGTACATTTAGTGTAACCCTCAGTTAGTTATTAAGGTGGTGTAAAGCATCGGTACTGTTATTACTCTTGCAGTCTAACCCTGGATAAACTGTTGACTGGAACTACATTTGAGCTGTTGGAACACACACTGTGTCAGTGAAGAAAACTGAAGTAACCATCCAGCCTCAGAGCTGTCACACATTCTTGTGATTAACCAACAAATGCTTGCTATCATGTGCTCTAAATTATCCATATGCGCATTAGGAGAGAGTTATCTGGAAAAGGACAGATGGTGATGGTTTCAGTGCCAGTCCTCTCCTCAAATGCTGGGTAAGGTGGCTTTTCAGTCAGTCTCCAGTCCTTTTTAGTCATTGGATTAGTGTTGTAGTCGAGCCACTAAACATCGAGTCCGAGTTGAGTCTCAAGTCCGCAGTGTTCGAGTCCGAGCCAAGTCTGAGTCACCAAAGAATACAGCAAGTTGAGTCAGAGTCGAATCCCCATTACTCGAGTCTAAGTCATCAAGGTCTATATTAAACACAACTGACACTTCTCTCACCATTTTAAAAGGGGTTTCCTTATTTGGTGCTTATGTTGCAAACAAGACGATCATAACTGCTGTGATTAACGCATCATTTGCTGGTTTGCAGCTATCAAATCCTGAGATCCCAAACTTTCTAACAATGTATTACATCACCATATTGCTCAGCAATTTAATACATAAAAATCATTTAGAGAAAAGTGGAGTGTACAATGGAAGTGTGCCAGATACAGCATGGCGTGGGCTAACAGGTTTTCATATAAATAGTTTATGCCAAATTATTATGGCCTATTACAAAAAAAAGTCTGATTCCTAGTCTCCGACTTCCAAGTCCGAATGCAGTCAATGCTCAAATCCAAGTTGAGTCATGAGTCTTTAAAATCAGTCTGAGTCCTGTACTTGAGTACTACAACACTGCATTGCACATCTATGGACTCCATGCCAGGACTGAGGTTTGATATGAATGAACCCTGGGAGGCCTGCTGAATTCAGCTCTGAGAGTTGTTACTGTGTGTTTACAGAATGGACATAGTGAATTATTCCAGAGTTTTGTGTTCTCTAAAACTTTGATGAAAAACGCCTCTTACTCTGTCAGTAATGATCAGATATTTTATTTACTGTGGAGTATGTATCAATATACACTCCACCCATGCAGTAGTATTAATTAACTCTATGGTGTGACATAGTGGCCCTTTTTGATATTCATTTGAGCCAGTTTCGATGTATCATAGTGTCACTGGGTTACTGTTCTGATCATTTGTTGAAGTCTTCTGAAGGGCTGACACAGGAGCTAAAACCCAAACAATGGATCCACTCATCCTTCCCCAGGTTGACAGCATCTGGATTCCAGTTGCAGAGATGTTATCACGTCATAGAGGATTTATACCACAAGTCTTCCAAATTTGTCAGCTGAATTAAGAGATCCCGTTTGTAGTTGGTCATAGGTTGCTATTGCTCCATAGGAGACATTACACAGAGGTGAGTGGTGTAGAATGCTTGGAGTAGCGTCTCCTAAGCAAAACTTGTAGGGCAGGCACTGGTCAGCTCACATAAAAACTAAATTTTCCATTGGATATTGTACAAGGCCTTTTTAGCTGGAGGGTTCATACCCTTTGAATTATTGCTGCAATGGTTTCAGAGATTGAGTCATTAAATATTAACAATGTGGGCAAGGGCTTGTCAGTTTTTAAAGCAAAGCACTGTAGGTTTGTGCATTTCCACAGAGTTGATTCAAAGTGGTGTCAGATTCCATGCTACTAAGAGGTTGGTGGTTTGGGAATGACAGCCAGCAACCATAACCATTTACCTATTCCTCAGCCACATGCTGTGAGCTAAAATAAACTCTGATTTGTAGATCATATGCCCATTTGATGCAAATATGTGGCTTTAATATAGGGTGGTGTCAACCACAAGAGGGGCCAGTCATCTTTTAGATAAATGGCCAAGCACCTTGATAGTGAAGATGAAACATCCAGACATTACATTTACATGCATTTGCAATCGTTAGATTTCTAACCTCTAGATGTATCATTTTTACTTGTTGGTCTTGGCAAATGTCAGGTCTTATCTCCATGTCTTGAATTTTTTTTGCTAGAGGGCAGATTGGTTATGCTGTTGACATTTGAATAAATAAATGGTTACTTATTTGCAGAAGTGAGCAAATAGCGCTGTGTATGTGAAGCACAGGAATAAATCTTATGGTGAACAGTGGATTACAGTTTTAACTGAATGTTTCAAATGGGTGGTGGTAAATAGGTGAAACTAACCAGATTACACCTGACATAGTAGATAATATACATAGTTTTGTTAAAAACTATAAATCATTTCTTACTATGTTTATTATAAGAAGCATATGTTCCTTTGCCCAGTGATATAATGATGTACTTTAGCCACTATTAAACAGACATGAGTTATTTTAGGCAACCACAATAACTATGGCATAACTGTCCTGGCCAGGAATCCATGTAGCTGCTTTAAATCCACTTTGGACAGAGCCTAATCCTAAAATTTATGTGGGTAGTGTACAAATATCACATCAAACCACCATGCTCTCTCTTTCCTAAAGTAAAGCTGACTGTGAAGTTGCAGACTGGTTAAAACGGTCACTCCCCCAAATAAAATATGATATACACAAGGAATATTTTCTTCTATGTTGATATTGCTCTGAGGGTTTTTCCAGGGGTTCCTCCGTTAATCCTGTATGTAAATTGTAGCCAATAGATGCTGTTGTTGAGTTGGGCTGGGATTAGCAGGAGGCGAATGAGTTTCAATTTTACTGGATTACAGAACAAAGAAAGGGGAAAGGGACACCCTGCTCTGTTAAGGGAAAAAGAGAAATTAACTAAGGGAAAAAAACTCAAATAATTGACTATAACGCATGTGATCGAAGTCAACATTTTGATAATGCGGATTACGATGTTTTAGCAGACCGTACACCTACATTGTAGATGGGAATTGCGAGCGTGTCTGATGGATTAAAACGAGGGAATAAACCTATTCCGGGATTGACAGCAGCAACAAGGCTATTTAATCGCTAATTAAGGTCTGTCTGCTTTATATTCACAAACAGTTATATAGTGTATTGTCATTGCATATGTTTCGTGTTGTGACTGTACATTTCGAAATTACGGATTATAACCTAATTTCTGGACTGGGTGAGGAGATGAAAGGAAAGTGCTAGCGCTAGCTAGCAAGAGGGCTAACGCAGTAGGGCTAACGAGTTTAAGATAGCTACTTAGCTAGCTCAGCGTTATTATGACACCGTTAGCTAATTAGCCAGTGGTGATTAGTTAGACATATGTTAAGTACCTTAGAACGGTTATTGTTGGTTGGCAGTAAACTCATCCTAGAAGGACTCCACCCTATAACCTTGCGAGTGGGGCGCTAGCCTGTATTTATGATTAGGATACAGTGTTTGTCTGCTTGCTAAATTACCCCCCCATGCATCGCAGAGTATAACGTTACCAGCTAGTACAACAAAGCCAGCTAGCTAAATTAGCAAGTGTAAACGAAAAAGGAAACAACACGTTTCAACTTCAGCAAAATCATCTTAACATAGCAAGATACAACAAAAAGCATTGCAGAGTTAATTCCAACCTTATTACACGATATTAATGAGCAGTTATCTCCAATCATAAATAACTAATGGACTGTTGTCTTGAATTCCAGTCTCGTAGTGAAAGTACGGTCGCAGGAGTGTGTCTCAAACTAAAAAAATAAACACATAAAATGAAAATATAAGACGAATAAACAAACGTTTGTGGTGCGGACTCAGTGACTCTGAATCTAGACAACGTTGGTGGTATTTTCTCCTAACTCTCAGCTGTCGGGTTGTAGTTTATACCAGACTCCTCAAAGTTTAAAATCAGCTGACTGGAATAAAACTTTGTCAGCTGTGACTGACCGATTGAATTCACTAGACAAAAAAAGAAATGTACAGATTGTACACAAACACATGCTCATTCCCTTTGGGAGAACAGACGTTGACTTATTTATTACACTCCTGTCTCATATCCTGTGGTATCAAGCTTTTTCCCCTCCTGGGTCCAGTTCTTCAAAGTAATTCTTCTTCACTCCCATGTGATGTGATCTTGATCATTTCTCCTGCCATACTTTTTTAGCACCAACCACTCACAGTAACTCCTTAGCCTGTATACACCTTATAATCTCTCATATGATACAACATCATGTCAACTCAATCAAATGATTTTAGTGTAATGTTACCCTAATTGAGCATTAACCACTTCTTCATTAGTTGTCCATGTCAAGAGAAAAAGGAAGGTATATGTTTAGACCATTTATTACTGTGGTTGTTAAGACAACTCATGTTTTGCATGATTGGTACTATTAACTGCATATGGCATATAAAAACACAGATTTTTTATTATTCTGACTGAACATTTTACTCCTAATGTTTTATTGCCTAGTATTTTTCCTGTTTGGCATTGCAGTAGGTAAAAATTGTAACATCACTGATGACATTCCTCAAGGACAGGTTGTAAACAAAGATCATGTTGTAGTTTTGCTGTAATAAGTTAGATGGTAGCTGTCAAACCACACCCTGACTTCATGCAGGTTGTTGGTAAGTATGACAAAACTGCAGTTGTCTTTCTTGCATAAAAAAAATGTAACCATTGTTTAGTATTCAATAACTGAAATGCCAGAGTTATGCGCATTTTAATTCTTCTACTAGGAATAAAGTCCAGAGTAATTCAGCTATTATTTTAGCTAACTATTGGACAGGTTACAGACCTCTAAAAATTGAGCTGGTTTAACAAGGGTTTTCTCACAAAACAATTGTCTTAAGGATCTTGTATACCTGGCACATGACACATCACTTGTTGTGTGATTGAATCCCAATGACAAATGTACTAGACTGTCTCTGCCAGCACTTAAAGGCTGTGAAAAGAAATGAGAAGTACCCCATGAAGTTTATCTTGTAAACAAACAAACTTCTGTTTTCATGCAGTCACAAAAAGGTGTTGTGTGTATTGTTGAGGCCTAACAAACTGAGTTGAATGCATTTACTTTCTCCTAAAAAAACAAAACAAAATAAAAATAGCAGGGATGCTTGGCATACCATTGTCAGGAATGCATTGCGTCACACACATTTTCTCATTTGCATGCACATAATACAAGCAAAACAAGGATCCAGTCATAACAACATTGATCCGTAGCATAAAGATTGAGATTTAGCATCACACTGCTGTCAAATAGATTGCAGCCATGTATTTTAGTTCATGAAGTTTGTGACCTCACCTGGTCTTAGCTTAGGCCCATCCAGCTTCAATCAGAATTGAGGCCACAATACCTGGCAAAACTGTAATAACCATATATTTGTTATGGTGACCTTTTGCATTAGATGCTTTCAAACATAATAGGACTTCACATAGACCTCTTGATTTGTTATGGCAGTGTGATTTGGGCTTGTTTCAGCTAGCACAGTGTTAACACTAAAGAACAGCACTGACAGCCACACATGCAATGCCATTAAATGATGTGTTGATTAATTTACAAGGGGGTAACAGTTATACTAAACCCTATGACCATCAACAAGAGCAAGAATAAACAGCATTGATTCTGTCAGGCTGTGGTACATTCTTTTTAACTTGCCTCAGTTATCAAGAAATGTTTCTTAATTTGTTTTTGCACACAGGCTGTCTGATTTACATTACCAGTCTATCTTGTCTGCAGCGGAAACAAAACAGAAATGATTAAAGCCCCTTTTTCACTGCCCTTTCAAGGCGGTATTACTGTGCCAGTTTTCTTCCACTGCGTTCTGTATAAACATACCAAGCCCGCAAAGGGGGTCAGTGTGGACCTGCCTTTATTCTGCCACAGGAAGTAGTGAAATTGGCACAACCGTTCCGCCCCAGCCTGGCATGGGGGATTGTTGGTAGAGAAGTGTGAAGTTTTGATGGAGGATTTAAATTTTAATGCTGCTCACAAGAAACAGAATTCCTCCCTATTCTTACAGACATGTTATACACTGTGCACAAAAACTGAGTCAGAATCATGTCGTAAATGTGCAGGATGAGCAAAAGTGCATTCCTCTTCCATTGCTCTTGACTTGAAAACAACAGCTATGCTTTGCATTTCTGACGTGTGTTATATGTATGGTGTTATGTTATGCTGGACATAATGTTACTCTTCTTCTGGGATGCTGGTATCTGTGTAAAAAAAAAAAAAAAAACAGGAGCGCATTATGCTGGCTTTTTTTTTTTTTTCATTCAGTGCAAACAGGCAAAGCTACAATAAAGAAGGTCCAGCTTACTGCCAGTATAGCAGAATCTCTGTCAAAAAGTGGCCTAAAGCACAGACTTGAGGAAGTGACAGGTGTCACACATACCATGCCTGACAGGCCAGTGGCGTTTAGCAGTCTGTGCATGGATAACAAGTTAGAGGTTTATTATTTATTTGGATTATTGATTATTGAAGTAATGTGTATTTTCTTTCCAAAACAATGACTTAAATAAAGACCTCAGTGAACGACTCTGTGCCCTAGCTAGTTGCAAGGAAAGCAGACACCAAGCTGCACTGACAACCTTAGATTGTTGTTTTATGTGAACATAGACACTTCACTAGTCAACTTGACTGACTCATATATTTGGATTTGTGGCCAAAGTGCCCATTTTATCTGTAAACAGCCTAATTGCATTATAGTCTTTTTTTGGGCCTTCTTAATTGGGTTTTATGCAATCTGAGCAAATTTAAATTCACTTAGAAGTTAGCTGCAAATGACACTTAGGCAGCTTGAATGGGATTTAAAACCCTGGAAGAGGCAAACATCATAGTAAGACATAAATAGAAATGTAAATGCGGAAGCTGTAGATGTTTGTGGTTCCATGATTTTGCACAACAAGCCTCGAAAAGCTCATTAAGTCCAGTTGAAATGTCTTAAAAACTATTTTATATGATCCTGAACAATAAAGTCAAATGAACCACTCTTTCTTAGAAACACAAGATCAAAGTCCATGATGTCAAACAAATTACAAAACCAGTTTGCTCCCACCTACAAGGATTGCTGGCTTTTTGTGGACTCAGAGAAAAAGAGAGCGTTTGTCGAAGTGGCATGACCACAAAGTGTGTGTCATTCATCAACAGAGCAAGATTTGCATCAACAAATATTGAGGTTCTTTTTTATTTAACTTCATAATAGACTCATGGGTCTTGTGTGTGACTTTAATAATGTCGCTCTGCTGTTATATAATATTGCTGTACTGCAATATTGTTGTATGGTTCAATATTCACTAGGAACCGTGACAGCACCGTGACATTATACTTGCAAAGCCTGTACTTACTACCTTTCTACTCATCACTAC
>NW_018127918.1:2004251-2009138 GCF_001952655.1 Monopterus albus
GGAAAGAGGCCATCTATTTCCAGGCCGTAATAATTTAGGAGGGGCTAATGTTTGCTGTGGCCTCAGGGGAGGCAGATTTAGATGGCCAGTAGACTTGGCACGCTCAGACTGGTGCAGCTGAACCCCACCACACCCACCCTCCTCTTCGCCTCTGCTTCTGTCTATCTCTCTCTACCTCTCTGTCCTCTCTCTATTGAGGCAGTGGTTTGAGCTTGCCAGAGGCTAGTATAATGGTTCCCAGTGTCTGGAGAGATTAAAGGCCAGGCCTGCATTGTTCGAATGCCCCGAGATTAGTTTCCAAGGAGACCGGTTTCAGTTGCCATGAGAACATAGTGCCTGGCTTTAGCCGAACGGTTTTTCTTTAACACTCCCTATTTGTTTGCCTATTTACTTTTATTAACATTATCTGTCCTGTCATTTGGAGCTCAGGTTTGCATAGGAAGTTTCTATTGACATGTTATATTCTGTTGCACCATGTTTGCGGTGCAGCAGTGGCTGTGGAAAGTTAAGGACTTATGTTGGCCATCAGTATTTCTTCTTCCTGCACCATCAAGGAGAGAAAATCAAGTGTAAATGGGCTCATGTGAAATCATCTGACTGCTCTAATTATCCCCCTAATTACCTTCTTCTTCCCTCCAATGCCATCATCAGGTTAAATTTGATTTGTCTATGAGAAATACCTGCAAAACTAATAATAATTCTCAGCCTAGGTATTGTGTGTTTAGTACTAATTAGCAAAAGCTACTGTAGTATTCAGGTAGGGCTGGACAATAGCACACATCCCGATTCAGTTCACAAAATGTAATTGTGTACATTATGGGATAAAGTGTAAACACATTTTCCTGTTACAAAACTATTGCCAAAGGACTTATTCTCTTTGGCAAGTACAAAATGACTAAAACATGATGCATCACTATTTTTGTATGGCGACATGTGCAAAACAGTTGAGTAAGGGCATAATTAGGCATAATTAGTTTTTCCATACAGTTATGCATGGCCTGTCAGTAGCAGATACTTCAGCTACATACAGGCATCCACTTTAATGATCAATTTGAGCACAGATGGGACAGGAACTGAAAGTTTGTTCACTAATACATCTGCAATGTTTGTGTTGACATCCTGATATCTGCACAAGCTGGTTAGTTAATCTTAATAATTATTGTAAAACAGGTTTGTTCTTCTAAGAAGTTCAAACACAGACAGAAAGCATGTTTCTCCTGAACTCCTGAAAGCTGATGTATTTTTTTCTAAAGGCACTGGAAAACATTCTTAAAGCTTGACCTTTTCCTACTTCATTCATCTGCCAGCCTCCAGTATAAGACTGATGTTCAGAATGCAAGCTTCTACAGTATTTGCTTAAAGCCAAACCAAATGATGTCAGAAGACACTGTTTTGAATGCAGGTCCCTGCTGCATGTGTGCATAAATGCATGCTCAAACATATACAGGTTTTGTGTACGTTGCACTGTGGCTGCCTGCCTCAACCATGTTCATCTGGTCCCTGCAGAGGCATGGCTCAGATGAGGAAGCTGGCGTGTGATGGCATCAGGACAAACTCCCGAGGCGAGCCCCAGGTCCCGCTGGTGTCAGCCAGACAGGAGATCCTCACCAGCCTAGTGTCTGCCCTGGACTCAGTGGTACGTCCCAAAGCGAGCCTCATGCAGTGTCATTATATTTTGGATATCCTGTCAGTAACAGTGTGATAGTTTCTGAGTGTGGAATCCAGTGTCTTGTTTTATATGCCTGGAGCTGCTCTAGTGTAATATCAGTTTTCTTAGTGAACGCACATGCTGCAGATGTCTTCCTTAGAGTTTACAGTGATGGTTATATTCTTGTTATACAGTGCATGGCCATGTCTAAGCTCAACGCTGAGGTGGCTTGTGTCACTGTACACGAGGACAGCGTGATTGCTGTGGGCACAGAAAAGGGCAGAGTGTTCCTCAACTCCAGGAGGGAAATCCAAACAGACTTCTACAAGTTTTGCCGTAAGCTCACCTGCATAACCGTGAATGTTGTTTTCCATTAGTCATTCTTGATGGCGCATTTATCACTCTCATTATAGCTGCAGCAGTTGGGGCAGTTACATTAAATACACTTGTGTCTGGCAGGGCTTTTGCACTGTTGTCATCACACAAATGCTAATTCAGCTAAAAGCTTCAACAACCACAGCTTTCAGTTTTGTTTACCAGATTACTTTAGTGTAAAATAATTGAATCAACAAAGCAGTCCTGTCGCATCTCATTTAGAAAAACCACGTGATGTGTAACATTTGCAAAGTTACAGCCAGATCACTTCTTACGATTCCTGGTACTTTTGAAACAGTAAGCATGTCAGACAGTAGAGAATGATTGGGGTTAAAGTTAGATTCATATGTCAAGGCCATCCCTTGACTAATAAAGTGCCATAGGGATGATGTTTTTTTGTAGGCTAATCCGTAAGTTAGCACTGCTCTGGTTCCCTCAACAAAAAGCCAATTTTATGTTTCCATAGATTTTTATATTATTGCAGAAACTAAGCTCAGTGACAAACAGTAGTTTATGATGTGTTTTGTTCAGCAAGCTAAACTTCTAAACTTCACAAGTGAACACCACTGTTATTATGTTTGAAGCCCAAATACAATCACCAGAAGTAAAAGGCTATTGTTAGGCCATAAACAAATGACACCACTGTTCCATGACTTCCAACTTGTAATCTGATTGAATGTGCTTACCTCTTCTGCAGAATCCTTTCCTCTTAGCGTGACCTGATCTAGTTAGTGATTTTGGCTGTGTCAGAATAGTTTGCAAGTGTATGAGTTTAAGCATAAGGCGGACTAGTGAGTGGATGGGTCTCGATGTTTGGTGTGAAGATGTTTAATATCCCAGACAGCCTCTGTAGTCCCATTTAACCACTTGCTGGCAATCACCTTTAGCAAAAATGCTAACTCAGTTCCGGGTTTAGGACTCACTACTACGGCACTCTGTGGAGTATACTGTTATTTTCATAACCGTTCTGACCCCATTTCTCATTTCTTACACATTTTGAATGTAAGGGCGAGCTGAAGTTTTTCTCGCGAAGTAAGTCTCGTGAGGCGGTTGAATGCTTCTCTGCCTTATGAGGTTATATTCCAGGACACGTCTTAACCAAACTGTTAAGCTCTTTCGTTCTGACCTCGTTTCAGATAAACAAACTAGTATGCAAAGTTGAAAGCTGAGTTAGCGATCACTGTTGGGACATTCAGCCCCACCTGTTGATATCAAGCAATAAAGTAAATCGGCAAATAATGTTCTCAGACTCCACAGTGTTTCCCTCCTGATGACGCCAATTTAAGGAGTTGTGACCTCCCATTACACTGTTTAATTTTCTCAGGCTGTGCATCCAAGGTGAAGTTAAGTTTTCTAGCCTGCTACAGGAGCAGCAGCTCCTCTTTGCTTTGTTTAGGAGAAAAATAGAAACGAAATAAGTCATTGTGATTTCAGGTAGCTGGCCTTCAACTACAACAAACAAGGAGGAGATTAACTAAGTGGCTTCACTTAATCACCATTTGTTGATGATTCTTTTAACCAGACACATTCCTAAACAAACAAATCATTCATTTCACATGGTATTATTTGTCAAAATGTGACATATGCATTACGTTTAGGAACAGGTCTCTCAAGCAAGGTACTGACTCCATGAGGGGGGGAAAAGTAGTAAGGGGAACATTTGGACCCACAAGCATCTGATGTATTATTGTTACAGAATTTTTAGTGTGATGTTTGTCATTTGGCTTTAGGGGTCCCATGTTTGCAAAATCTGACCACAGCAGATGCCCATACCAAAGACCAGGAAGGTGATCTCAGCAAACTGAGTAAGGATGGTGAACATGGGAAACCAAGAGCTCCATCAGACGCTCAGTCCAACATCTTTGTTCTGAGGAAGATGGTGGAGGAGGTCTTCACTGTGCTTTACAGTAAGGAGTCACTGACTGCAATGTGTTTTCCTCTCTAGTCACTTCTGCATGATAATTGTTACTCTCATTATGTTTACCTACTCATGACTCAGGAGCAGAAGCAGTCGGTTTTAGGTCTTGGGCTGCCTTTTTTCCAAATAATATTTTTACAAGGCATAGTCCAAAGTACTCACCCTGTCTTGTGCAAAAAAAAGGAAAGAGTATCCTGGTCCCTGTGCCTTATGAATGGATCCAGAAGGACCCCAGCTGTGTGGTGGCCCATGGTTTACCTGAGGGAGTCACCCTGAAGAAGCCCTCCGAGTATGACACCAAGACACTAATGAAGATTTTGGAGCAGAGCCACCGCATCCATTTCACAGTAAAAAGGTGAATCTGTGAAGTGTGTTTGATTAAGAATGGATCAAGATGGGACAAAGGGTCCCGTCAAGCTCTAAATACTTTCTTTTCTTTAATTGCATGTTTTACTATAGCTGTGCCGATGTCAGTGGGCCGCTTTCTGTTCTGACCCCATTTAAGATTCTGTCAAACTTCCAGCCAGTGCTTTTGTTTCTTGATTTGGATTTCGTCTTTCTGCTCAGGCCAGCAGAAGATTTGTCTCGAGAAGCCAAATCCAGCACTGATGTAAATCACAACTCTTCCACCGCCGTCATGACACAGAGCAGCCACGGCCCAGGGAAGACTACTCCCCAGGTAGTCACGCCATCAAGCCTCGCCACTTCTAGCAACTCTGTTCTGTCAAACTTCCTGTACGGCATGCCTATGTCCTCCAAACCCCACCCAGATGGCAAGCTGGATTTCAAACCCATGTCCCTCCTCAACCTGGGCAAGGACAGACTGGCCAACTGGACAGCAGGGACAGACAAGAACTCGTCTGTCAAGGACTCTGCTAACAACGGTAAAAGTGTGCATGTGTGGTTTTGAGGGTGGGTTTCAGCCGTGGAATATGATTGTTGGCCT